>NC_084516.1:23742759-23884239 GCF_024500385.1 Phyllopteryx taeniolatus
CGAGAAAGGCACGCCAAAATATATGAAGCACCTGAGGAAGAAGAGGAGATTCATTCGTTTAGATAAATTTCTCTACTTTGATGTGTGCAGTCATATACTGTATACAGTGCTGTGAAAATGTATTGGCCCCCTCCTCAAATTGTTATGTTTTTGCATAGTTTCCCCACTTTAATGTTTAGACTAATTACATCATACATCTGCCTCTAAAGTTCTGAGGATCTGGGTTCCGGAACAGTCAAGAAATAAAGTAATTGACATCGATCAGTCCGAAGAGGGTTACCAAAGACATTTCTAAAGATTTAGGATTCCAGCGAACCATAGGGAGAGCCATTATCCTCACATGGAGAAAACAATTTCAAGTATTTATTTGTTAATTTTTACATAATTTGGGCTTCCAGGTCATAAAACCCATGAAATCAGGAATTCAAAAAATTTGGATACTGTGAAGAAATCAGCCCAAATTTTGCAGGCCATAAAAGTTTTAAACATGATTGTCACACACTAATCATCTACTAAACTCAAAGCACCTGCACAGGTTTCCCCAGGTGTCATTAAATTGCTTCAGTTTGTTTCAATTTTCTCAGTTGGGTTCAATATGGGGAAGACTTCAGACTTGACAACTGGCCAGCAGACCATCATTGATACCGTCCATAGGATGGGTAAGCCACAAAAGCTCATAGCTAAGGAGGCTGGTGGTTCACTAAATGCTGTCTCCAATCATATCAATGGAAAGTCTAGTGGAAGGACAATGTGGCAGGAGAAGATCCACCAGCAAAAGAGATGACTGTGCACTTCAGCGAATTATCAAAAACCACCACATTCAGATGCATCCGGGAGATGGGCTACACCTGTCGGGTTCCTCGGGTCAAGCCACTTCTCAGCCTGGGCCAACGTAGGAAACGTCTCAACTGGGCCAAGGAGAAGGATTGGACTGTTGGCCAGTGGTCCAAGGTCCTCTTTTCCGTTGAAAGTAAAGTGTGCCTTTCATTTGGGAATCAAGGTCCAAGGGTTTGGAGGAAGACGGATGAAGAACAGAACCCAAGCTGCTTGAGGTCCAGTGTGAAATATCCACTGTCAGTCATGATTTGGGGTGCAATGTGCAGTGCAGGTGGTGGTAAACTTTTCTTTCTTAAATCCAAGGTCACCGCAACAGTCTACCAGAAAGTTTTAGAGGACTTCATGATTCTTTCTGCTGAGGATCTCTATGGAGATGCAGATTTCATCTTCCAGCAGGATCTGGCCCCTGCCCATACTGCCAGAAGCACCAAAACTTGGTTTGATGCCCATGCCATCACAGTGCTTGACTGGTCAGCCAATTCGCCGGCTCTAAACCCCGTTGAGAATCGATGCGGTATTATCAAGAGGAAAATGAGGGGCACCAGACCCAAAAACAAAGAAGAACTACAGCAAGCACCAAGGAAATCTGGGCTTCCATAACTCCCAGGCAATGCCACAGGCTGATTGCCTCAATGCCACGGCACATCAAGGCAGTGATTAAAGCAAAGGGATTCCCAACCAAGTATTGAAGATTAACGTGTCGTTTTGAAAGTACCATATTTTGATTGATTTATTGTGACCCTAATTTCTTTTTTTTTTCTGAAAAAACAGAGAAGTCAATGATTTATTCATAGTATTCTATTTTTTTGAATTCCTGGTTTCGTTGGTTTTATAAGATGGAAGCCCAAATAATGTAAAAATAAACAAATAAATACTCTACATTGTTTAATTGTGGGCCCTGAATCTATAATTTATGAAAGTTTAACTTTTTGAACGGAATTATGGAAATACACTTTTCCTTGATATTAATTTTTTTGGAAAGGGTCTGCATATCAACTGTGTGTTCAGTTAAAACAGCTTTTGATACTTTTAATGATATTTTTGTTTGGTGTTTTACCGTGACGTTTCTGTCATATAAAATAGGTGCCTTGGCTCAACAAAGTTTGGAAAATACTGGACACACATCTCTTAAATAAATCTCTAAAATAAAAGCTCAAGTTATTAAGTCTTATTTGGTAGAGACGGGACATGTTTCATAATTCGATTGAGCATGCATTTCACTTACTGAAGACAAAACTGAAGGGAAAATGCCCCAGAACAAGCGAGACTGAAGACAGTTACTAACTATCTTATTTGATACTGTATATATCTTTGTACTTACAATATATTCCACTACATACACTCACTCTGCATTGCTAAACTGCATTCTGCAGATGCTAAACTGCATTTTGTTTTCTCAGTACTTGTACTCTGTGCAAGACAACATTGAATCTAATCTATACACTAGAATTGAGGATGTTACATGAATTACTCATATTTTGGTACACAGACAGAGGTGCGCACAGCTCCTACTCATAGCTACTTTTGATAGCACAATAAATTAGTATTTTTCCATCAAATATATCATCTGATTCAAACCCCAGACCTCACCAGAAAATAAAACATCAATCTCAACTTTGGTGTATCTTTGGCTGTGGCCATCCGACCATTCTGTACATCTTTAGAGAACATCATGAAACAATGGCTTCAGCTTTTTGCGATGTGACTAAGGACGCCCAAAGTGTGGGGTCCCTTTGTTATTGATATGAGTGATATGTGAATTGATTTGTGTGTGATATTACTGATAGGACCTAAATGCTAATATAACAAAATATAAAGCATATTTTGAATGCACACAATTGAAACTCAAGTTTATTTCTGCGTGTCAAAAAACAACAGCTGTAACAAAGTGCTATACAAAAGGTGGAACATAAAACAATTGTAGTCATAATGTTAATATATAACTAAAATATTTTCTAATTAATAAATCTTTCTTTAAAATCTACCTCCTGCATCGTCGCCTCTGTGTTGAATTGAAAGACCACAGAAACATTTGTTGGCAAATGTTATTTTCTAATTTAATTTGTTCCATTTTGTTTTTGTAAAATGTAATGGAAGTAAAGGACTAATAATTTATTTAAATCACGAAAATAGTGTTAATTTTAAATCGTTTTAAAAGTAGTTAGTCACACAGTAGGAAAAAGACTTTAAGATGCCTTCTATCACCTCATATCTTCCTTTGCTTTTCTTTTCCAACCCCAATTCCCTTCCTGTTCTTGCAGAGCCATTTAGGAAATGTTCTTGTTGACATGAAGCTCATTGATATAAAGGACACCCTGCCTGTGGGATTCATTCCAATCCAGGAGACTGTTGACACTCGTAAGTCACCACCTCAAGTAGTGAATAACATGTATTGACTGGACAGACCTGTATAACTACAAAATGGCATCTTAAAAAGTTGAAATTTTTCACCTCTTTTCTAAAGACAAAATTCCTCCATGGGAGTTGTAGCAGAAGATATGGCATGAACCGCTCTGAGCCTTTTATTAAAAAATAAATAAATACAAAAAAAATAAAAAATAGAATCAGATTGTTTTTCGTGCCTGCGTACGCAATTTAACAAAAAACTAAAAAAAAAATTGTAGTCAAGTTTATTTATATACTCTTTAATCACAAAAGAGTCTCAAACAGCTTCACAGGCCCACAATTGACAAAGATCGAAGACATCCCCTGATCTAAACACCCCAACCAGCCAAGGAAAAAATCCAAACCACATTTGGAGAGAAAAGAAGAAACCTTGAGAACAGACCACAGATAGAGGGGTCCCCCTTCCAGGATCACCAGGCTGTAATGGATGTTGAGTGGGCAACATTTATCACACAGGTATGGTGTTGTAAAATGTTAGCTGCAATAGCATGAAAGTCCATTTAAGGAGATTAGATGGAGCGCCCAAGGTGGATGCCATCGGGAAAGTGGTTGTTCAACAGCACCAGTCCGGTTCGGTCTAAGCAGAATTTTCTACAGGAATGGGTGTCGTCGAAGGCGTCCACCACAGATCTTATCCCAGTTGTCTGGTGCAGAATCCATACAGCATCAGCCTTATATTCAGTCATTGTCAGGAGGAAAAAGGAGAAGTGGCAGTAACACAGACCTACATGTACTTAAACTAAATGCCAATTTGTAAAAATAAGTCTTAAGTCGATATTTTAACATTAACATTAACAAATGATGTATTTTTCAGATTTTTCCAAAAGAGTTGATACACATCACTCAGCATAATTTTTAAGGTTTTTGAACCTCCCAATGATAATAGTATTTTTTGAAAAATTAGTCAAGTTACATTTTCACATGGTACCCCTTGTTTGATAATAGCTTCACAATTTTCACACCCATTGAACTTGAGTTTTTGGAGAATTTCCCCTTGAATTTGTTTGATATGGTGCTTTGTCATGCTTGAAGATGATTTTGTTAATGAAAGCACAGTTTTGTCTTGTTCTGTTCTTTTCAAGAAACTGATCTGTCAGAAACTCCACACTTTTCAGAGGTCATTTTCTCACCTTCGGGGAACACAAAGGGGCCAAAAAGCTCTCTCCCTGGCATGTTTCAAGCCAAATACAGTATGTATAAATTGAATTTTTGGAGAGTTTCTGCTTGAATTCTTTGCAGGATGACGGAATAGCCTCCCAGGGCTGCCGTATGGATGTGAACTTCCTCCCACCCTCAGTGATCTTTTTTCTTGACGTTGCTCTAAAGGTTCTCAGTAGAGTTGAGGTCAGGGGAGGATGGGGGCAAAAACATGACTTTCTCTCCTTTTATGCCCATAACAGCAAAGGACACAGCACTATACCTTGCAGCATGGCTTGTCCAATGATGTACAAGCCTGGATGGAGTAGTGGATGATTGGTGGAAGGCCACCATGTCCCAACAAGGCTGCGACATCAGCAAGGAGCTGGCGGACTGGCAGAGTTATCTATTTGGGTGCAAACATGCCGGGGAGACAGCTTGTCGGCCCCTGTAGGGTGTCTAAAGATGTAAAAATGACCTCTGAAAAATGAAGTTTCTGACTGACCACTTTCTTCCATGGTACCAAAAGAACTGTCCTTTCATTAACAAAATCATTTTCAAGCATAGCAATCCACCATCTCAAAGAAATTCAAAAACTTCTAAAACTCACAAGTTTAATGGATGTAAGAATTATGAAGCTGCTACCAAATTAGAAGAGCTGTCAAATGTTACAGATGGTCCGTATTTTGTTATGGAGGTTACTGAATGCTAAATTGTTAGGCCCCTAACACCTGTTTTTAGATTAATTTGATTAATCTTCTTCTTTTCTTTTTGTCTTGTCTGAAATAAACTGCAATGTACTCTAAAAACAAAATGTGTATGTATGTCCTGTTTTTTTTGTTTTGTTGGGGGGGCCATGCATTTCTGATGAACCAAAGGGGGGGCCAGCAAAGAAAGTTTGGGAACCACTGGTTTAGGGAGAGGTTATTCCAAACAGATGGACCGGCAACAGAAAAAGATCTATCCCTTCTGAGCCTCCGTTTAGTCCTCGGTACCTCCTTGAGCGTCTCTTTATCTTACCTGAGGCACCAGGCAAGAGTGTCGGGGTATAGTAGCTCAGAGCCGTAAGGTGGTAATATTTTAAAACAAATAAAAGAATCTTAATTCTCAAGTGAAGGGAGGAGTTATGTGCTCCCTCCTATGTGCTCCAGTTAGGAGGTCAGCATTTTGAGGGAGGACTGATTGCGTCCAAATTAAAGTGCATTACAGTAATCCAGCAAATATGTAATGAAGGCATGATTACTGTTTCAAACTGTTGTTATGAAAGAAGAGGCTTCACTTTAGCCAGCTGCCTAAGATTAAAAAAAAATAAAAAGCTGAACTTGACAACCGCACCAAGTTGCCGATCCAATTTAAAATCACTGTCCAGTTTAAAACCAAAGTTCGAGACTGTTGGCAAGGGGCCCCAAGTCAAAGGGGGGAGGGATTACAAGGGCCACTGGGGCAAAACATCAAAACTTCGGTTTCATTGCACATTAGTTAATTAGCTAGCCAGCTGCCTTCTTCGTCAATGCTAATCACAGTTTGGCCGCCCGTATGTTGTAATTATCATCTTAAGTTAGACCACTAATATTTACCACCAAACATTTTATATAATAATGATGTTTATCGGGCGGCATGATGGACGACTGGTTAGCACATCTGCCTCATAGTTCTGAGGAAGTTCAAAGTAGTTCTGAGGAGTTCAAATGATTCTCATCCCAGCCGCTTCACACTCGGCTGCGAACCACTCCAGTGAGAGTTGGAGATCATGGCCTGCTGAAGCCAACAGAACCTTATCATCTGCAAAAAGCAGAGATGCAATACTGAGGCCACCAAACCGGACCCCCTCTACGTCTCAGCTGCGCATAGAAATTCTGTTCATAAAAGTTATGAACAGAATCGGTGACAAAGGGCAGCCTTGGCGGAGTCCAACCCTCACTGGAAACGAGTCCGACTTACTGCTGAATATGCGGACCAAACTCTGACTCCGGTCGTACAGGGACCGAACAGCCCGTATCAGGGGGTTCGGTACCCCATACTCCCGAAGCACCCCCCACAGGAACCCCCGAGGGACACGGTCGAACGCCTTCTCCAAGTCTACAAAACACATGTAGACTGGTTGGGCGAACTCCCATGCACCCTCGAGGACCCTGCCAAGGGTTTAGAGCTGGTCCACTGTTCCACGGTCAGGACAAAAACCACACTGCTCCTCCTGAATCTGAGATTCAACTTCCCGACGGACCCTCCTCTCCAGCACCCCTGAATAGACCTTACCAGGGAGGCTGAGGAGTGTGATCCCCCTGTAGTTGGAACAGACCCCCCTTCTTAAAAAGGGGGACCACCACCCCAGTCTGCCAATCCAGAGGCACTGTCCCTGATGTCCATGCGATGTTGCAGAGGCGTGTTAACCAGGACAGGCCTACAACATCCGGAGCCTTGAGCACAGAAGTCCAATAACAAAACACCACTCTGGTTCTGGTCGGGTGGGGCGTTCCTCTCAATCCCGCCCTTCCAGGTCTCACTGTCATTGCCCACGTGAGCATTGAAGTTCCCCAGCAGAACAATGGAGTCCCCAGCGGGAGCGCTCTCCAGCACCCCCTCCAAGAAGTCCAAAAAGGGTGGGTACTCTCAGCTGCTGTTTGGTGCATAGGAACAAACAACAGTCAGGACCCATCCCCCTACCCGAAGGCGGAAGGAGGCTACCCTCTTGTCCACCGGGGTGAACCCCAACGTACAGGCGCCGAGCCGGGGGGCAATAATTATACCCACACCTCTCACCATGGGCAACTCCAGAGTGGAAAAGAGTCCAACCCCTCTCAAGAGGACTGCTACCAGAGCCCAAGCCGTGTGTGGAGGCGAGCCCGACTACATCTAGTCGAAACTTCTCAACCTCACACATCAGCTCAGGCTGTATCCCTGCCAGACAGGTGACATTCCATTCTGTAGCCGGCGATCGGATTGCCAAGTTCCCCGCCTTCTGCCACCGCCCAGCTCACACTGCACCCGACTCCTATGGCTCCCCCCACAGGTAGTGAGCCCATGGGAAGGGGGACCCACGTTAAAAATATTTTAAAAAAAAATATATAAAAAATATATAATAAAATATAATTTGCGTAATAATTTGGAACCGTGTCATATCCGCGTTGTAGGGTATTTTGGGTTCGATAAAAATTTAATTAATTTAGGAGAAAAGAATAAGCCTTAAGCGATGCCTGTGTTACTTCCGGTTTGGCGTGATTTTAAGTTTAAACGTTACAATCAAATCATCTCGTAAAGGGGCACCATGTCTCTTTTTAGATGTGTAAAACAAAGTGACGAAAACCCCTATGTCTTGAAAGCTGAAGGTTGCTACAGGAATTAAACGATTTCTCGATAACCAGAGGTCTTTTGTCGAACCCAAACACACACAAATGACTCATAGTGAATTTTTTTATATAACATTTAATTAAATCTAACAGGGGAGTCTACAGGGGAACAATGCAGGCAAAAGCAAACCAAAGGACAGATAACCATTGGTAAAGGAGATTGAACTTGTGATGTTAGGGTGTAATGACCATGTGCTGACAATGCATAGAGCTGGGAATTCCTATTCTCATTAATTAAAACCCAAATATGCACCAATCTGTACTTTAGTAGATCGCAAGTTGGATTTACGTTGCGAGGAACACAATTTAGGCAGGCGGGTCGATCTCCTGAATGTTTGGCCGGCCCGGTCCACAAAGGAAACAGGTGGATTTGGCGGAAATAGGAGGAAGGAAAAAAAGAAAAAAGCAAGAAAAAGAACTTCAAGGCAGGGCGGCCGAAGCCCGGGTGTCGCTGTTCGCAAGATACTCGGAGTAGACAAGCGCTGCCCGTTTCCTTCCCAACGGGGCTTACCTGTTAGCTGCCCAGGCACCCAAAAGGGTAGCTCGGGGTACTGGCAGGGTGCCCTACGGCGGGGAAATGTCCGATGTGTCCTCGCCACCTCGTGGTGAGAGGTGGGGCTTCCTGGCTGAGCCAGTCTTCGGCAACGTAGTCGAACGAGCGCAAGCTTTCATGCTTCAGCGTGATACAAGCGCAAGCTTTTATGCCCAGCTGAAAAAGGGGGTGGTCCGTTCCCCCCTCTAGGGGCCAAAAGGGAGATAGACCGCCTCTTAATGTTACTTTTCCATCCTAGGATTATTTTGTGGTTTAAAACCATCCATCCATCCATTTTCTGAGCCGCTTCTCCTCACTAGGGTCGCGGGAGTGCTGGAGCCTATCCCAGCTATCTTCGGGCAGGAGGAGGGGTACCACCTGGACTGGTTGCCAGCCAATCGCAGGGCACACATAAACAAACAACCATTCACACTCACATTCACTCCTACAGGTAATTTAGAGTTATCAATCAACCTACCATGCATGTTTTTGGGATGTGGGAGGAAACCGGAGTGCCCGGAGAAAACCCACACAGGCACGGGGAGAACATGCAAACTCCACACAGGCGATGCCGGGGATTGAACCCCAGACCTCAGAACTGTGAGGCAGACGCTCTAACCAGTCGTCCACCAGTTTAAAACCACTGGGATAAAATATAAATTTTTGGACTGAAGATAACGAGACCAGTTTCCAGCTCTACATTGTCATGCGCACAACCTCTTTAATCCCTGTAATGAATGGTTCAATTGTATGTGGTTGTTGAGAACACTGTAATATATGCAATGTGGCATTTGTGTTGTGTGGGGTGAAACGTCTTCTCCGATTCAATTGACAAATAGATTTGACAAACATTCACATTTGCAGAAATACAATCACTCGTGGTGCTGTTGTGATGTTAAACACCTGGAGTCTTCGTGCAAAGTTCTTAAAATATCATGCTACATTAAAATCCGGTGAAGATTGCCCTCCGGAGTTGCAGTAGCTGTCCACCGCCTGTGCGTGTCGCTCGTGTCCCATCCATTGTCCCAGATGTCTTAATGAGTTGCATTTCAAAGGACAAATGGTCTTTTGAACTTCTATCTTGGCATGCGCGACCAGTGGATTTTCTTGCTTTTTGGGTCGGTATCTTGAGCCCTGCACATAGGGGTCTTCTGATGCTTGGGTGTGCTGGTTTCTGGGGTAGCTGCTCATTGATTTAAAGTTTGGATGAGGAGTCAGGATTCCTAGTCTCCGCTTTGATGAGCTCCTTCGGACTGGCTGGTAATTCAATTAGCGTCCGTGTGAGATAAATCAGGCATCCCCGTGGCTGTCTGTCTCGGCGGGAGAGCGGAGACAGGGAATGCAGTCCCAGTCCGAGGTTGGGGGTCAAGGTGCCATCTGGCGAGAGCATGTCCGTTACAGCAAGTTGGGCATTCCAGAGTACTAGAGCCCAAATATAAAATGCTTATGAACCTGCGGACTTCTTTTTGGCTCTCCGAGTCACCAAAAGACCAGCGTATTGCCAACCTAAGTTTCCGCATGAAACATACGGTACCACTAAGTCAGCAAGATAGGAGTTTGCTAAGCCATGTAATATGTTGTGAGTAAGTAACAAAACCTTAAAATCGCATCTCAAGTGGACAAGGAGTCAGTGTAAGTTGACCAGAATTGGAGTAATATGATCAATCTTTCTCCTCTTAGACAAGTCTTGCTGCAGCATTTCGTACTAACTGCATGCTTTTAATACTAGACATGGGAAGACCAGAAAACAGAATGTTGCAATGGTCGAAGCGAGACATAACAAATGCATCACTAGCAGATAGGATGGACTGTATTTTAGCGATATTGGGGGGATGAAAAAACACAGTTTTGGTAATATTCTTAATGCGCATTTAAAAGGAGAGAGTTGAGTCAAATAGAAAGCTGAGATTTTTTGCTGAGTCGCTTTGGGTAACATTAACATTACCTTTTGTCAAAACACAGAGTGGTGTCCTGAAACAAGTGCCTGTGTCTAGCAGGGTCAATAATCAAGGGTCAGGGTTAAGAAGCAAAAAGGAAATCCATGGCTTAAGGTCAACAAGCCACGCCTCCAGATTACAGCAATCACATGGGTTACTTAGTTTTCAAGGCATGTATAGTTGGGTATCTGCGGCCTAACAGTGAAAGCTAATCTTATTAGGGCCAAACCTGATTATACCCTTTAGCCATTGTTTCACCCCTTAGAAGAAGAAAAATCTTTATGAACAAGCATGCATACACACAAAATTTGTTCTCTGCATTTTACTGATCACAGTGAACACGCACACTTGTTAGTGGAACACACTGGAGCAGGGGCCAACTTAAGCAACCGGGGAGAAGTTTGGGGTATCGGTGTCTTGCTCAAGGACACCACAGCCGTGAGCCTGGGAGATGTTGGTGGATGGTCCGGTCGGGGTCTTGAACCTAGGAGAAACCTTTTTATCAGTCTCGTAATCTGAAGGTTGCTACACTAGGAAATTTTGAGTCCTAGATCACAGAGATTTACTTAAACTCAGAACACACACAAAAGACAACCAAAGTGGTTATGGTATATTTAATGACATCTAAGGAACACACAGCTGCAACTACAAATTACAAAAAGAGAAACTAACACTCATGGTAAAAGAAAGAAAGAAAATTAGGCATACAAAAATGGAAAAGAGGACATCATGTGGTCGCTGGGTAACATAAATGAGCGTGTGAGCGTTTAATGCGTTGAGTCAGAGCGAGAGAAGGCAAAGTTGGGATTTTGTGTGACGCGAGTAATTTCCCCAAAATGATTAGGCACTAATATTGTTGCCACTTTTACTCACGAAATTCAAGCTGGTGGGTGGTAGTCTCTCTTTGGAAGCTGCTCCGGAAGCAAGGCGACAGATTTGGTTGCAGACGAAAAAGATGTAAAAAAATAAAAACAAAGGAAAAAAGAGGCGGGACAAGAAAAATGGCTGGTGTTCACGCCCTTTTGGCAGAACCGGTCGTCGCTCTTCCTGCCTCTTATTGTGGCTCCCTGGCAATTTCAGAGCGATCCTGCTTGGCTGGGAGTGTACCCGGTACCTTCGTAGTAGCGGTTCTGATCGCCCAGTGGAGGCCCACATTTAGGCTGGGAAGCCATGTCGGTACCGAGCATTTGTTATTGGGCCTAATCACAGTGTTATTTAAGTGTTTTTTTCTTAATATTTTATGTTCAAGGTTCGATGTACAATATACGCGCAGAACTCCTTCGTCTCTTTTTTTAATTGTAGTTATTACTGCAACAAAAGAGACGAGCATGTACATTTTTGCACCGCACCATTCTATTACCACAACTTATATTACTATGTATACCAATACCATACTATACAGTACTATACTATATTATATTATAAGATACTATATTATTTTATATTTATTCTCTAAACAACAATTCCTTATTTTCTAGTTTAATAATATGACTCACAACTCCTTATCCTCCAATTTAATCACACAACTCACAACTACTTATCCTTCCAACTTAATTATACAACTCACAACTCCTTATTATTTAACTTAAATCTTCATACCAATAAATCTCTATTCTCCTCCCTCACACCCAATCCAAATTAATACAGCAGTATATCAGCTTATTTACAATTTTGCTTTCCGGAAACATATACTACCCTACGAGCACAAAACGAAGAAATAATGCAATTCTATATACACTTTAGACACAGTTGTTAGCGCCTCGCCCGACGCCCTACAGAGCTGTTTTAGCGCCTGGCCTCACGCTGTACACAAACAGCTAGCACCTGTCACCCTTGACAGGAATTTTGCACGCACAAAAGTTCAACTAGACCTCTACTGCGCTTCCTTCAGCCACTTCAGTCTGGCCAGAACAAAATACCATTTCGTGGACTTCCTTCAGCCACCTTAACAATATTCTAAGAGATCTTTCTTCAGTCCGTTTGATTTAAGCAGGACACATCCAGGTCCTCTTTCAAACAAAATACCACAAATGTCTTCCTAATCTTCCTCCCCACCACCAGAATCATCTTACACACCACCATCCGATGCTGTCTAGCCACACTCTCCCCTACCTTACAGTTGGTAACCTCCTTCAGATTACATCGTCTGCACAAGATGTAATGCACCTGCGTGCTTCTACCTCCGCTCTTGTAGGTCAACCTATGTTCGTGCCTCTTCTGGAAAAAAGTGTTCACTACAGCCATTTGCATCCTTGTTGCAAAGTCTACCACCATCTGTCCCTCCAAGTTCCTTTCCTGGATGCCGTACTTACCCATCACTTCTTCATCACCCCTATTACCTTCACCAACACGTCAGATGTAATCTGAAGGACGTTAGTCCGATTTACCTTTTTAACGTTAAAATTAAACTAATTTTGTCTCGTAAAGGGCACCACGTCACTTTTTAGACGACATAAAAATTGAGGAAAAGCGACGGCAAACCTTTTATGTCTCATAATCGAAAGTTTGCTCCATTTTATTAAATACGAGTCCGAGATTACAGAGACTTCATTATTAAACTCAAAACACCCACAAAACACGAGTGGAATTTTATAGAATATTTAATGACATCTACAAGGGATCTACAGTGAGTACGAAAGTATTCAGACTCACTTAAATTTTTCAGTCTTTGTTATATTGCAGCCGTTTGCTAAAATTAGTTTTTCCCCCCTCATTAATGTACACACAGCACCCCATATAAAAAACAGAATTGTTGAAATTTTTGCAGATTTATTAAAAAAGAAAACTGAAATATCACACAGCAATAAGTATTCAGACATTTTGCTCAGTATTTAGTAGAAGCACCCTTTTGAGCTAATACAGCCATGAGTCTTTTTGGGAATGATGCCACAAGTTTTTCACACCTGGATTTGGGGATCCTCTCCCATTCCTCCTTGCAGATCATCTCCAGTTCTGTCAGGTTGGATGGTGAACATTGGTGGACAGCCATTTTAAAGGTCTTTCCAGAGATGCTCAATTGGGTTTAAGACAGGGCTCTGGCTGGGCCATTCAAGAACAGCCACGGAGTTGTTCTGAAGCTACTCCTTCGTTATTTTAGCTCTGTGCTTAGGGTCATTGTCTTGTTGGAAGGTGAACCTTGGCCCCGTCTGAGGTCCTGAGCACTCTGAAGGTTTTCGTCCAGGATATCCCTGTACTTGGCCGCATTCATCTTTCCTTCGATTGCAACCAGGCGTCCTGTCCCTGCAGCTGCAAAACATCACCACAGCATGATGCTGCCACCACCATGCTTCACTGTTGGGACTGTATTGGACAGGTGATGAGTAGTGCCTGGGTTTCTCCATACATACCGCTTAGAGTTAGGGCCTAAAAGTTCTATCTTGGTCTTATCAGAGCAGAGAATCTTATTTCTCACCATCTTGGAGTCCTTCAGTTGTTTTTTAGCAGGCTTTCGTGTGTCTTGCACTGAGGACAGGCTTCCGTCGGGCCACTCTAGCATAAGGCCCCGACTGGTGGAGGGCTGCAGTGATGGTTGACTTTTTAGAACTTTCTCCCATCTTTCGACTGCATCTCTGGAGCTCATTCACTGTGATCTTTGGGTTCTTCTTTACCTCTCTCACCAAGGCTCTTCTCCCCATTTGCTCAATTTGGCCGGATGGCCAGCTCTAGGAATTGTTCTGGTTGTCCCAAACATCTTCCATTTAAGGATTATGGAGGCCACTATTCTATTAGGAACCTTAAGTGCAGCAGAAATATTTTTGTAACCATAGCCAGATCTGGGCCTTCCCACAATTCTGTCTCTGAGCTCTTCAGGCAGTTCCTTTGACCTCATGATTCTCATTTGCTCTGACAGGCACTTTGAGCTGTAAGGTCTTATATAGACAGGTGTGTAGCTTTCCTAATCAAGTCCAATCAGTATAATCAAACACAGCTGGACTCCAATGAAGGTGTAGAACCATTTCAAGGATGATCAAATGGACAGCGCCCAAGTTAAATACATGAGTGTCACAGCAAAGGGTCTAAATACTTATGGCTCTGTGATATTTCAGTTTTTCGTTTTTGATAAATCTGAAAAAATTTCAACAATTCCATTTTTTTTCTGTCAATATGGGGTGCTGTGTGTACATTAATGAGGAAAATGAATTAATGAGGAAAAAAATAAATATTTTAGCAAATGGCTGCAATATAACAGAGTGAAAAATGTAAGGGGGTCTCAATACTTTCCGTACCCACTGTATAGGGAAACACACAGAGTCTAACTCCAGGAAGAAAATAAAGGCCTCTTCATACTCCCACGGCCGACAACGCCAAAATTGTTGCTGCGCGTAGAATGCCGCGGAGATGATCTCTCGTGATTGGTCCGTTTTAGTTACATGCTTTGATGACAGCGTGCCCCTTGGTTCTACGTACCATCTACGCCGCTGCCTTCTTGATCGTTTTTGCCGCATAATTAAGCGTATCATCTGGTCATCTTGGTCCCTTTGTTGTAGCAGACACTGTTCCACGGTCGTCATTGTTGTTACTTTGTTCCTTGTTATGAAAAGGAAAGTAAATACGGCTACGGAAATGGCCAAAAAATGCAGAGGGAACACCATCCTGTGGTGTCCTAACCAATACCAGCCGTAGCGACTCCCCTGACTTGGAGGTGAACTGCAGTACATTTTCAAAACTGCGCGCGTGGGTTGCGCTCGAGTTTAAAGGCAAACTGCATAGCCGCAGTGACGTAAGCGCGGTTGCCACTCGGGCGAGTATAAAGAAGAACACAACGGGTAACGACAAGGGAAGATAGGACCGTGTGTTGCTGGACTAAATTTGATTAAAAAATGAAATCTGTCCAAACAAGTGCGAGAGAGAGAGAGAGAGAGTGAGAGCAAAGTTAGGATTTTGTGTGACGCTAGTAATTTTAAAGAAATAAATTTTAAATATTGTACATTCTAGCAACACTTGTTGTGCTGTACTCATGACCGTAGATAAGTTGGTCGGGTGGGATTGTGTTTCTCCAGACATCACAGGAGGAAAATGAAGCAGGTTTCGTTGAAGAAGAAAAATGATGCAGGTTTAGTTGAAGAAGAAAAATGATGCAGAAAAATAACACAAAAACAAAAGGCAGAAGAAGAAAAATTGAGGTCCCCTCGGGGAGCACTAGTAACTTTCCTGCCGGTTGAACTGGTGGCGGAGCCCAGCTCCTGCTCTCAGCTTCATGCGTGACCGGTACAGGATGCCGGTAGTTTCTTCCTGAGGCTCCACCAACTGATTGCGGCTAGGGAATGCTATCGAAGCCAGCTTCGTTGGCCGCGGGCACTTGCCCATGTGGTGACGCCAGAGGCGCCGGAGAACAACGGAAAAGGAAGGGGGTTGACCGAGGCCACCCCCGTGACTGGCGAGATTAGCCAGCCAGGACAACAGAGGAGCAGGACACGAGAAAAAATTAAATAAGAGAGCCAGAAGAGGCAATGAAAGGTTAGCGGTAATGTGGTAGTGCCAAAACTTATTATTATTTTTTTTGGACTATTGTGCAAATGATGCGGAGTCCTCTAGCAATGTAGAGCAGTTTGAAATGACGAATAGAGCAATAATCTGGTACAGTGACCATTGTGCAAATGGTGCAGAGACTTCAAGAAATGTAAGCAGTTTAAAATGACTAGTAGTGTGATAATCTGGAACTCTGTCAATTGTGCAAATGGTGCAGATACTTCACAACCACATGAGAGGCCAGTATCAACAACAGATATGCAAATAGTGCAGAGTGGCGAGACTACGACAGTGAGTGCACGAATAATCGAGAGCTGTGGCAACAATCTCAAGACACACTTGGCAATGGAATTGTCAGTTAACTGTTTAAAAATTTAATAGCAAGAGGGAAGAAGCTGTTGGAATGTCTGCTAGTTTTAATTTGCATTGTTCGATAGCGCCTACCTCAGGGAAGGAGCTGGAAGAGGTGGTGACCAGGATGTGGAGGGTCCAAGAAGATTTTGCATGCTCTGGTCTTAGTTCTGGCAGCGTGGAAGTTCACAAGGGTGGGTTGAGGGGTACCAAAAAAGTTTTCAGAAGTTTTGATTGTCCATTGCAGTCGGAGTGCGTCCTTTTATGAGGCACCACCAAACCAGACTGTGATGAATGAACACAGGACTGATTCGATGTCTGTTGTGTAGAACTGCCTCAACAGCTACTGTGGCAGGCCGTGCTTCCTCAAAAGCCGCAGGAAGTACATCCTCTGCTGGGCCTTTTTGAGGATGGAGTTGATGTTGGTCTCCCACTTCAGGTCCTGAGAGACTGTAATTTGTAGGAACTCGAAGGTCTTGACGGTTGACACAGGGCAGTTGGACAGCATGAGGGGCAGCTGTGGCGAAGAATGCCTCCTGAAGTCCACGATCATTTATACAGTCTTAAGCGTATTCAGCTCCATGTTGTGTCGGGCCGCACCACAGCTCCAGCCAGTCCACTTCCTATCGATATGCAGACTTGTCGGCGTCTTTGGTGAGGCCGATGACTGTGGTGTCATCTGCAAACTTCAGAAGTTTTGACAGCTGGGTCCATTGAGGTGCAGTCGTTCGTGTAGAGAGAGAAGAGCAGCGGAGAGAGGACACATCCTTGGGGCACCCCAGTGCTGGTAGTGCGTGTGAAGGAGGTGGTGTCCTCCAGCCTCACATTCTGTGTCCTGGCCATCGGGAAGCTGTAAATCCACTGGCAGATGGCAGTTAAGACGCTGAGCTGGAGAAGCTTGGAGGAGAGGAGTTCGGGGATGATGGCGTTGATCGCAGAGCTGAAGTCCACGAACAGGATCCTCGAATACGTCCTCGCGCCGTCGAGGTGTTCTAGGATGAAGTGCAGTCCCATGTTTACTGCGTCATCCACAGACCTGTTTGCTTGGTAGACAAACTGCAGGGGGTCCAGCAGGGGTCCTGTGAATAGACTTTATACTGATCTGATCGGTACCGGCTGATAATTAGCATTTTATGCTGATCGGCTTTAATTTCATAATTTGTTGATTGGCTCCGCAAAAGACATTTATCTGCGTCGGCATCTTGTACAGTATATTTGAATCCAAAAGCTAATGTATTTTTCACCATGTTGCGTTTTTTGATGTAGTACTGTAAATATCTGACCACCATTTTTTTTTTTAAATGTGGGCGGTGTGGGACAGACACGTCTGAGACAGGTAACATGTAATGCCTGGATCAGACTACAATACAAATTTGGTCTTTCACGATTGCAATAAAAATAAACACAATTTTCCCCCTAACGAGGAATGATCGTGATTAATAATCGCAATTACAATATTGACAAAAATAATCGTGATAATTATTTTGGCCACAATCATGCAGTCCTACCATGATTTAATACTCCCAGCTATTCTTTAAGTATCTTATTTTTGATTACCACAGATCATTATTCCAATGTTTCCTAACATACTTTGTTGTGCCAAAACATTTTCAGATTTCTATGGTGTACCCCGCCTCTTACCCTCTTAAGTTAACCGTTAGCTAGCTAATATGAACTCAGTTTGTGTTAATCTACAGTACTTACCACTCACTTTCAAGGTAACCTAAACATAATAAAAATTCTGTACAGTTATCATTCACAATCAAACATTTTCCAAGATAACATTAAAGCAATTTTAAAAAATTTATTAGATGTGCAATCCAGAGCTATGTTGTCCTGTCCATGTGCGTAAACTTAATGTATAAATATATAACCTGTGGTTGTTCTAAGTGTGAAAGCAAAAGAAGACATTTTGATTTCAAAATATTACATGCATATTTGGAAGAGTAAATGATAAAATACAATTATGGGAAGGATATATATTGTAAGAAACACTGGCTCATAATGGATCTGGGTAATTTTTTACCCATGATGTGCCTTAGGAGGGTTGTGATACAAAAAGGGTTTTTATTACAAAAATAAAAAAGGGTGTCATCAATGTATGATGATCAAAAACAACTTACTGGTAATGAGGAATTCATTGATATTGAATTATAAAAATAATAAATTTCACAATATGAAAATCAAAACTCGGCCCGGTCATTTTAGACCAGATCTGCTGAGTCACTTTGATCCAACATCAACTTTGCTTTTTTGTACTCTCAAACTGACTCAGCTCTTCAGCCAGCAACCGAGTTGGATCATTGATAGCTGCTCTAATAGCTGTTATCAATTATCCATTTTAATTTATCTGTATAACTTGCAGGTTAACTGAATTGACAGAAGCGATAACTCTGACCCCTAACACCACACGGGTTCTGGGCGAGCAAACTTCTTGGGTCCCTTGAGAACAACCTGCTTTGCCTTTCTATTTGTGGCTGTTGAAAATCAAAGAACTCATTAAAGTTTGGGAAACAGGCAAGGGCCAATGCTGAAACTGGTATTTGTCATAGCAAGTTCTGATTTATAAGTCAAGTTGCTTAGAGTTGCTTAACAAGTAGTTAAAAATAGACGTGTCAGTATCTTTTTTTGTATGTCAGATAACATTAAAATCAACATGGTCCGTGACACTCTCTTGTTTTGTTGTTTTGTTGTGTAGAGGAACAGGCATTCAGGAAGAGGCGGCTCTGTATCAAGTTTATTCCACGAGACTCTACAGAGGCAGCCATCTGTGATATTCGTATCCTGGGAAGGTCAAAGCAGGCTCCCCCACAATACACCTTTATTGGGTTTGTCTCAATCTTAAATTTTGTTTTTTGTTTGTTTCACTCACGTAATCAAGCAAGAATGTAGGGCTAGGCCAGTGGTTCCCAAAGTGGGGGGCGCAGAGCAATTGCAGAGGGACGAATGAATGAATGAAAACATTAATAGCAATGTTGAATATTAAAAAAACATAACCTGTTACACTGAACATAATTATACTGTTAAGGTGCTTGAAAGCAGTTACAGTAATTACCACCTACAGTTTATGGCAATTGTATTTTTTTCAAAAAACATTGAGGTTTGTATTAATTACATTGTATTTAGTCCATTGCAGTTTATTTCACACATAATAATTACAGTTGTAATACAATGTGTGAAAATAAACTGCAATGGACTTAGAAAACAAAATGTGTATGTATGTCCTGTTTTTTTGGGGGACAGTGTGGGGGGCAAACATTTCTTATGAACCAAAGGGGGGCCAAGTAGAGAAAGTTTGGGAACCACTGGGCTAGGCAGTGGCCTAATGGCCTAAAATTGCATAAAATCCAAAATATACAATGCTGTTCAAAATTATTCAACCCCCACTGCAGTCATCTTGTGTATTATCAGATCAAATAAGGACTTAAATAAACAAATGAAACTTAAATTATAACAATATTTTTTGCAATATACCAACAAATGTCCTTTTTGTGTATTCCTTACTGACAAAATTATTCAACCCCTTAGTCACGTACTCAGTACAACACCATTTGGTAATAATAACATCCTTCAGATGTGAAACATAGCTTGACATAAGTTTCTTGTAGCAATCTACAGGTATCTTAGCCCATTCCTCATTGGTAAAGGCCTCCAGTTCATTGACATTCTTGGCCTTGTGTGCGCAACTGCCTTCTTCAAGTCTCACCAGAGATTTTCTGGGATTTAAGTTAGGCAATTGCGATGGCCACTTCAGAATCTTCCAGCCATTTGTCTGCTATGGCAGATTTGGAGGTATGCTTAGGATTGTTGTCCGGTTGGAAGGTCCAACGTCTCCCAAGCTTCAGCTTTGTCACTGCCTGGACAAAGGAAGTATCCCCAAAACTTTGTGGTTTGTCCACGTTGTTATTGGCAAACTGGAGTCGACTCTTCTTGTGCTTATGAGTAGGCAGAGGGTGCACTTGGGAGTTGTGGCACAGAGGCCTTCATCTCGCAGTGTACACCTTATTGTCTGGGCAGAAACTTGAGTGTTTCCATCTGACAAGTTCCTCATCTGTCATCTGGAAATTTTTCTCCACCTTTCACTTCAGGTACGAGACAGCAGTTGCCGACAGCATCCTCTATCTGCCGTGCCCAAGTAGCGTTTCCACTGTGCCTTTAGCTTTAAACTTGCACATTATGCTTCCAATTGTGTCTCTTCAAATGCTTGTCTTTGCTGTCTTTTTATATTCATATTCTTGATTATGAAGAGACATTACCACCTCTCTTGACTATTTCGACTATTGCCTAGACTTTACCATTTTGAAAAGACACCTTTAACAGTCTGAAAGGAGGAGACATTCACAGTCCTTAAAAGTCTGCTTAATTGTTGCTCATTATGGTTCTGTTCACATCTACAGGTGTTTTCAGCACCTGATTGAAAATTCTGCTCTAAAGAATTCAACCCCTAAAAGAAAATCTGAATGAATAATTTTGTCGGTGAGGAAATCACAAAAATGACATTTGTTGATGCGTTACAAAAAATGTTAAGTTGTTTATTTTACAAGTCCTTATCTGATTATTAACAAGATCAAAAATAAATGTCAAACTTGCTAAAACACTTCAGTGGGGGTTGAATAATTTCTAACAGCGGTACTTACATACGGTATATATGCATATATATGCACATACTGTGTATATATACATACATTCTCTCTGACAGAATTATTCAACCCGGAAAAGATTACCACTCTTTAGAACGCAGGTGAATCAGGTGTCTTCAATCAGGTGTTGAAAACACCTGTAGATGTGAACAGAACCATAACGGGCAACATTTAAGCAGATTTAAAAGGACTGCGGTATTCTGCTCCTTTCAGACAGTCAATGTTGTCTTTGCAATTTAGTGAAGTCCATGGAATGGAGAAAGTCAAGAGAGGAAATAATTTCTCTTCATAAGCAAGGCTATGGATATAAAAAGAAAACAAAGACAAAAATTTCAGCAGACACAATTGGAAGCATAATTCGCAAGTTTGAAACTAAAAGCACAGTGGAAACGCTAACTGGGTGCAGCAGAAAGAGGATGCTTTCGGCGACGGCTGTCCAGTACCTGAGGCGAAAGGTGGAGAAAAGTCAATGGTGGGGGGGTCAGTCATGCCCTGCTTGCTTCTTCAGGTATAAGGACTCTCCAGCGTGTGCAAGGTACCATGAATTCAATTGTCTAACAGGAGATCTTGGGTGTAAATGTCGTGCAGGCAGTGAAAAAGCTGAAGCTCAGTAGACGTTGGACCTTGCAACAGGACAACGAGCCCAAGCATACCTCCAAATCTACCATGGCTGGAAGATTCTGTAGTGGCCATCGCAATGGCCCGACTGAAATCCCATTGAAAATCTCTGGTGGGACTTGAAGAAGCCAGTTGCAGCACGCAAGCCCAAGAATGGCAATGACCTGTAGGACTTTGCCTATGAGGAATGGGCTAAGATACCTGTAGATGGCTGCAAGAAACGTGTCAACCTACAGCGGGTACGGAAAGTATTCAGACCCCCTTAAATGTTTCACTCTTTGTTATATTGCGCCATTTTCTAAAATAATTTAAGTGATTTTTTTTCCTCATAAATTTACACACAGCACCCCATATTGACAAAAAAAAATGGAATTGTCGACATTTTTGCAGATTTATTAAAAAAGAAAAACTGAAATATCACAGAGCCATACGTATTCAGACCCTTTGCTGTGACACTCATATTTAACTTGGGTGCTGTCCATTTCTTCTGATCATCCTTGAGATGGTTCGACACCTTCATTTGGAGTCCGGCTGTGTTTGATTATACTTATTGGACTTGATTAGGAATGCCACACGCCTGTCTATATAAGACCTTACAGCTCACAGTGCATGTCAGAGCAAATGAGAATCATGAGGTCAAAGAAACTGCCTGAAGAGCTCAGAGACAGAATTGTGGCAAGGCACAGATCTGGCCAATGTTACAAAAAAATTTCTGCTGCACTTAAGGTTCCGAAGAGCACAGTGGCCACCATAATCCTTAAATGGAAGATGTTTGGGACAACCAGAACCCTTCCTATAGCTGACCGTCCGGCCAAACTGAGCAATCGGGGGAAAAGAGCTTTGGCGAGAGAGGTAAAGAAGAACCCAACGATTACTGTGGCTGAGCTTCAGAGATGCACTCGGGAAATGGGAGAAAGTTCTCTAAAGTCAACCATCACTGCAGCCCTCCACCAGTCAGGGCTTTATGGCAGAGTGGCCCGACTGAAGCCTCTCCTCAGTGCAAGACACATGAAAGCCTGCATGGAGTTTGCTAAAAAAAACACCTGAAGGACGCCAAGATGGTCAGAAATAAGATTATCTGGTCTGATGTGACCAAGATAGAACTTTTTGGCCTTAACTCTATGTGGAGAAAACCAGGCACTGGTCATCACCTGTCCAATACAGTCCCAACATTGAAGCATGGTGGTGGCGGCATCATGCTGTGGGGTGTTTTTCAGCTGCAGGGACAGGACGACTGCTTGCAATCAAAGGAAAGATTAATGCAGCCAACTACAGGGATATCCTGGACGAAAACCTTCTCCAGAGTTCTCAGGACCTCAGACTGGGCCAAAGGTTCACCTTCCAACAAGACAATGACCCTAAGCACAGAGCTAAAATAACGAAGGAGTGGCTTCAGAACAACTCCGTGACTGTTCTTGAATGGCCCAGCCAGAGCCCTGACTTAAACCCAATTGAGCATCTCTGGAGAGACCTGAAAATGGCTGTCCACCAACATTCAGCATCCAACCTGACAGAACTGGAGAGGATCTGCAAGGAGGAATGGCAGAGAATTCCCAAATCCAGGTGTTAAAAATCCAGGCATTATTCCCAAAAAGACTCATGGCTGTATTAGCTCAAAAGGGTGCTTCTACTAAATACTGAACAAAGGGTCTGAATACTTATGGCTGTGTGATTTTTCAGTTTTTCTTTTTTAATAAATCTGCAAAAATTTCAACAATTCTGTTTTTTATATGGGGTGCTGTGTGTACATTAATGAGGAAAAAAAATAACTTAAAAGATTTTAGCAAATGGCTGCAATATAACAAGAGTGAAACATTTAAGGGGGTCTGAATACTTTCCGTACCTACTGTATGTTCCACGTCTGAGGGACTTTATGATTGCCAAAGGGTGTTGTAGGTGACCAAGGGGTTGAATAATTTTTGTTCAGTGAGAAAATCACTAAAAGGTCTTTTGTTGGTATATTACAAAGAATATTGATGTAATTTGTTACATTTGTTTGTTTGTTAAGTCCTTATTTGATCTGATTATACTGTAAATAAGATTGAAAAAAATAAATGTCAATCTTGCTAAAGTTACTGCAGTGGGGGTTAAATAATCTTGAACACAACTGTATATACACATATACACTATATTGTAGTAGTCACTCGCCTGCCTACACTCACATGATTTTAAGTGATATCTCATTCTAAATCCATATGGTTTAATATGATGTTGGGCTACCCTTTGCAGCTGTAAGAGGTTCCACTTTTGTGGGAAGGCTTTCAACAAGGTTTAGGAGTGAGTTTACGGGAAATGGGATCTTTGCCCATTCTTCCAGGAGCATATTTGGGAGGTCACACACTGATGTTGGACGAGAAGGCCTGGCTCACTGTCCACTCAAAATCAATCCAAAGACGTTCTATCAGGTTGAGGGCAGGACTCTGTTCAGGCCAGTCTTTATGGACCTTGCTCTGTGCACTGGTGCACAGACATGTTGGAACAGGAAGGGGTAATCCCCAAACTGTTCGATTGTCTAAAATCTCATGGTATGCTGAAGCATTCAGAGTTCCTAATATTTTGGAAATGTTCAACTTTGTGATAACAGTTTGGAGATGGCCACTTCCTGTTCCAAGATGACTGTGCATCAGTGCACAAATGAAGGTTCATAACGACATGGATGAGAGAGTTTGATGTGGATGAACTTGACTGGTTTGTTACAATCCTAAATGAATTAGAGAAAAGACTCAGAGCCAGGCCTTCTCGTCCAACATCAATGTGTAACCTCACAAATGTGCTTTTGTAAAAATTGTCATACATTTCCATAAACACACTTCTAGCTTGTGGAAAACCTTCCAAGAAAGGTTTCAACTGTTATAACTGCAGAGGGTGGACCGATTTCATTTTAAACCCTATGGATTAAGAATGGGATGTCACTTAAATTCATATCTGAGTCAAGGCAGGTGTGCGAATACTTAAGGCAATATAGTGTATATGTATATATGTACAGGGTGATTGAAAAGTAACTACCTATTTTTAAGTACTTGTAATTTATTTCTGAACTATAATTCAAGAAATGAACATGAGAAGAAACTGTATTGCATGGAGTTTTATTTAAAATTCGATGTGTGCCCCAGCATTAGCCACCAGTTTCTTAATCTGCCTGGGAACTGCATTAACTGATTTCACAAAGATGGTGGAATATTTTTTGGTTTGGTTGGAAAATTTGGTTTGGAACTTTAACCAAATAATCGATCTGAAAAGAAAACAAGAACATAGACTTAATTCCCATACGTCATGGAACATACACAAAAACATTGAGAAAAATATTACAACATATGAATAAATTATAAGTAAAATAGGGAGTTACTTTTCAATCACCCTGTATATTAGGGATGAAAAGGTTTTTGAAAATCGTCAAAACGGTTCCGTTCAAATTAATAATGAGAATTAAATTACAGGCATTAGATGAGGCCGCAGAGGGATGAGTTTTCATAAGATCATTTAAATATTTTTTTTATTGTCAGGGCATGCAGAGTGTTATAATAATAATAATAACATCTATGATAAAAATGGGTTTAACAATAAACTCACCTTTAATAAGTATAATTATAATGTATTTTTTATTATTTTTATTTTTATATTCTAATAAAAAAAATTGCAATGCATTGATGAATCGATATTTTTACCCACCCCTAAATGTATGTAATTTAAACTATTTTTTTTTTGTTTTTTTTTGCGGTTGGAAATTCTTTTGAAAATAAAAAATCCTGCCTGGCACAGCTTACTAAATACCTTACTCATTTCCTTGTTCTGGAATTACACAGGAATCCAAAATGATCCTCAATTTTTAAATCAAATCTTTAAATGTTAAGGGTTGCTGCTTTCTTTGGTCCCCATTTTGTTGTTGTTTGGTTGAATACGGCCATGTAATGCAAATCACATGCAAACCGACCCCTGCAATTGGCTGGCAACTACTTTATGGTGTACCCCACCTCTCACCCAGAGTTAGCTGAGATAGGCACCAACAACCCTAGCGAGGATAAGCGGTACGGAAGATAGATGGATGGATGTTTTGCGCCTTTATGTGCAGCACGTTTGCAACAGCCCCATTTTTTGAGCGAAGAATGTCGGTGCTATTGGACTGTCGCCTCTGGACTGTGATAGTATGGCCGCGGGATGCTTGTTGTTTGGCGCCTTCACTGGCAGCATGTTTGCAACAGCCCTGTTTTTGTTAAGTGGAGTATGTCAGCGCTGTTGGACTATCTGCAATGGAAGGCCGAATGCATCCCGGAAGAGATGTGGAGAGGGATGAGAGTTGGTGCTAAAAAGTCATCTGAAGTGAGAGAGACGACTAAATGGGACTGGAGAATTGAAACACTCTCTGTACAGTATCCGTTACTTTCCAACAGACAAACTTTTGGATGTTAGAAATCTGTAGTTGCTCCTCTCTCATCTAGCTTCAAACAACATGCACATGCCTAAAATGAAAAAACTGAAATATAGTTGAGTAAAAACACAGCGCCTGTATGACAAGTTCACTACATTGGCTTTACCCACACTTTCAACCCCAATATATGAACTATTCAATTAACCATATCTTTTTTGTGGTGTAGTGGACAACAAAAAGGAACTCAAGTCCATCCATCCATCCATCCATTTTCTATACCGCTTAGCCTCACTAGGAGCCTATCCCAGCTATCTTCGGTGAGAGGTGGGGTACACCCCTGAACTGGTCACCATCCAATTGCAGGGCACACATAAACAACCATTCACACTCACATTCACAGCTACGGGCAATTAGAGTCTTCAATCAACCTACCATGCATGTTTTTGGAACGTAGGAGGAAACCGGAGTATCCGGTGAAAACCCACGCAGACACGGGGAGAACATGCAGACTCCACACCTGCAAGGCCGGATTTGAACCCGGGTCCTCAGAACTTTGAGGCGGATGTGCTAACTAGTCTTCCACCGTGCCGCCAACTGTCATTTTTAAAAATAAATAATTGCATATTTTTCCTCCTGTTGTACAGCCCCAATTCCAATGAAGTTGGGACATTGTGTTAAACAGAATACAATGATTTGCAAATCATGTTCAACCTATATTTAATTCAATAGACGACAAAGACAAAATATTTTATGTTCAAACTGATAAACCTTATTGTTTTTAGCAAATAATCATTAACTTAGAATTTTATGGCTGCAACATGTTCCAAAAAAGCTGGGACAGGTGGGAAAAAAGACTGAGAAAGTTGAGGAATGCTCATCAAACACCTGTTTGGAACATCCCACAGGTGAACAGGCTAATTGGGAACAGGTTGGATCCATGATTGGGTATAAAAGGAGCTTCCCTGAATTGCTCAGTCATTCACAACCAAAGATGGGGCGAGGTTCACCTCTTTGTGAACAAGTGCGTGAGAAAATAGTCGAACAGTTTTAAGGACAATGTTCCTCAACGTACAATTGTAAGGAATTTTGGGATTTCATCATCTACGGTCCATAATATCATCAAAAGGTTCAGAGAATCTGGAGAAATCACTGCATGTAAGCGGCAAGGCCGAAAACCAACATTGAATGCCCGTGACCTTCGATCCCTCAGGCGGCACTGCATCAAAAACCGACATCAATGTGTAAAGGATTCACCACATGGGCTCAGGAACACTTCAGAAAACCAATGTCAGTAAATACAGTTCGGTGCTACATCCGTAAGTGCAACTTGAAACTCTACTATGCAAAGCAAAAGCCATTTATCAACAACACCCAGAAATGCCGCTGGCTTCTCTGGGCCTGAGCTCATCTAAGATGGACTGATGCAAAGTGGAAAAGTGTTCGGTGGTCCGACGAGTCCACATTTCAAATTGTTTTTGGAGATTGTGGACGTCGTGTCCTCCAGCCAAAGAGGAAAAGAACCATCCCGACTGAGAGAGAGAGAGAGAGAGAGAGAGCATGCTGTGACAAAGCGAGAGATTGTGTGATTTCCAAAGACGAAAAACATGGCGGCGCCCCTTGCACAATCTTGAAAAAAACAGCTACTACAAGATAAAATTTCTTTTTTCATAAGTCTTTTTCAACGGCGGATGGTCGCTTCGTTCTTTCCTTTTTTCCTTTGCCAGCTTTGCTAGTAGCGGTAACTTACAGAGATCCACTTGCGCTCCGCGCAGCTACATCAACACCAGCTCGTCTCGCCATGGAGGATCCGAGTCAACGCGAGCTGCCGTTAAAGAGGAAAAAAAAGCAGGTTCTTCCACCTCAACTGAGGATTTTCTTGATTCGACAGAGATACAGACGAGTGTCCTCGTTTCAATTGACAAGAAATTGTCAATTGCACTTGATTTGCTTCGCCAGGAGATCACCGAACTCAGAAAGAGCTTGGAATTCACGCAACAAGTGAATGAGCTAAGATTAGATAATACTGCGCTTCGATCAAACATGATGTCAACGTCAGCAGAACTACAAACTCTTAGACTGGAATATTAACTCATGAAAGAAACTACGTTGGACATTCAATCAGGAAGCATGCGTGAAAACCTCATTTTCTCAGGCATTCCAGACAATGCTCCGGAAGACCCGAGGTGCAGATTAAAAGGTTTATGATGTCCGCGCTCAAGGTACAGCAAGACCGTGTCGACACCGTGTCCACCGCTCGGGAGGCCCTCATGCAGGAAACAGACCACGTCCCATCATTGCAAAGTTTTAACACTTGCAGCAAAAAGTGTTTATAAAATCCAAAGGTCGGGAGCTTAAAGGGACTTCGTTTGGAATGAACGACCAGTTCCCCAAGGAGATTATTGAGAGGCGTAGAGTTTTATACCCATTGATGAAGGAATTCCGCGACAAAGGCAAACGAGCGTGGTTAGTTGTCGACAAGCTATATGTCGACGGCCAACTGTTTCGTGATGCCACGTCACCCCCTGGCTCTTCTAGATAAGTACTACTTTTGATCTGTTGCCATTATGAATTGTCAAAAATGTATTGAATTGTTTTTCATTCTTTCCACTTTTTCTTAGATAAACAAAAACGGAATCATGCATGCCACCAGCATGAATCCTCACTCCTATCTCTCTGCTTTCGTGCTCTGCTTGCTTCCACACACACTAAACGCACAAGTCGCTCAAAACTCTTTTTGCGCACCACAAACCACCACCACACACCACCTCCGCTATACGTCAGAATGCTAATATTAAAGGTATCTGCTCACTAGTGACAGAACACAAAATCAATCTATATGCTGAGGATATTCTTCTTTACTTACAGGAACCCAAGTATTCTCTTCAGGCAGTCTTTAATCTCACTAAAACATTTTCACAAATATCAGACTACTCTATTAACTGGACAAATCAACAATACTCCCAATAACAGCTCGTGGACTCCTCCAGATCAAATCCCAGAGTACCCTATTCCTATAGGAAACATTAAATACTTTGGTATCAATATTTCGTCAAAACTCACAGAGCTTACCAATCTAAATTACACACAACTTCTGGAAAAAAATCTCAGCTGATTTAAGACGCTGGAATAACTATATTATTACTGGGAAGAATAGCTACAATAAAAATGAAAACCTTACCTCAAATAATTTTTTAATTTTCAATGATTCCATTTATGCCCACGTTTAAATGTTTTCAAACCTTAGATTCTGCTGTAATAATTTTTTATTCAAAAAATAAGAAAAAAAGAATCAGTCTTTCCACTCTTCAGAAAAGTAAACAGGAGGGAGGCCTAAATGCGCCCAATTTTAAACACTATTATTTAGCTAACCAATTACAATACCTCATCAAATGGTTGCAGCACAGTGAGGAATGTGATTCTTGGCTAGAATTGGAACAAACACACTGCAACAACATCAAACTACCAAAACTCCCATTTATTGCTACTAGTCTTAAACGCCATGTTAATGTTTCAAGAATCCAATAATCGCATCCACCTTAACGGCTTGGTGGCAAAGTTTACAATCGACAGGATCTCAATTAGCTCCCAGTATTCTCTCCCCAATGTGTCATAATCCAAATTTCGAAATGAATAATAGTGTTCCCTCGTTTTTCACGGTTAATGGGGACCAGAACCCCCCGCGAAAGGAGAAAAACCGCAAAGTAGGATTTGCCCCTTCCCCCCAGGAAGTTTCGTGGATGTGTATATGGGTACCAGAATGTTTAAAATATGTAAACAGTATTTATACTTTACATATTTGAGACAAAGATTACAACAGTACACGTATTTACTTAAATCTTTAATTCTAAAACCTTATACAGTAATTAACATTTATAATACAGTAATTAACATTCATCAACATTGCCTTCTGAGAGAGGCGAAGAGGCTTGTGTTGGTGGCGGACGAGGGGGGGGGGGAAATGAAGAAAAAGAGCATTTTTCCTGAGTGGCAAGGTGACTCATATAATTATTAACTTCTTTTAGGCTTCCATGCTTTTAAAACAAACCTCGGACAAATCTTAGACATTTGATTTATGTTAGCCATCCATTCCCGGTGATGGGATAACCCCACCCAAAATGACAGAAATTGTCAGCGTGCTTTTAAAATACAACTTGACTCTGTTACAAATTTAAGATGAAGTACTTCCGCCCTCTTTGATCAAATCTAAAAGTTTCACTTTTTCGCTGATGGTCATCATCATCTTCTTTCTCTTGGGCGCCCCGGAGGAAGCTTTCGCAGGGGCACAGTGCTTCGGCGGCATTGTAAGGGCTTGCTTAACTAATCAAAAAAATTATCGCTTAAACAAAAAAAGTTCTTGCGAAAACAACAGCGTGGACGAGACTGGCGAGACACAACAAGGGCAGATGAAGGTGAGGCTGCGATGATGCGCAAGGCAATCAGCTCACGGGATAAATCTACTCGTGCTCTCATTGGTCGATGTCGCGCCAGGAACCAATCACGCGCCTTGTATGAGTGCCTGTACAGTACAGGCATGTCCAGGCATTTACAAAGCCTCTGAGTCAACTCATCTTTTTTGGCATGCAGGAAAACCTTCTCTCACGCGCATCAACATGAAACAACGCGTCTTTCCGCAATATGGCTGCCGATATGGCTGTATTTAAATTTTTATTTTTTATGAATATTTTGGAAAACCCCACGAAGAACTGAAGCCGCAAAACGTGAAGCGCGTAGTGGCGAGGGAACACTGTAAACCCCTTCATTTTAGTACATGGGAACAACATGGAATTAACCACTTACAACAACTATTTAACAATAATGTTTTTAGGACGGCGGCACGGTGGGCGACTGGTTAGAGCGTCAGCCTCACAGTTCTGAGGACCCGGGTTCAATCCCCGGCCCCGCCTGTGTGGAGTTTGCATGTTCTCCCCGTGCCTGTGTGGGTTTTCTCCGGGTACTCCGGTTTCCTCCCACATCCCAAAAACATGCATGAATTGGAGACTCTAAATTGCCCGTAGGCATGACTGTGAGCGCGAATGGTTGTTTGTTCCTATGTGCCCTGCGATTGGCTGGCAACCAGTTCAGGGTGCACCCTGCCTGATGACAGCTGGGATAGGCTCCAGCACGCCCGCGACCCTAGTGAGGAGAAGCGGCTCAGAAAATGGATGGATGGATTTTTTTAGGACACGTGATGAACTGTTCCAAGAATTCCAAATAACAGCCGGAAACTTTCTTCAATACAATAAATTAAAAGCAGCAATAAAAAAAAGAATACCAACACTCCAGAGCACCCTCGAACTGCCAGAGTTTGTCAAGCAAATAATGAAGCTTTTCCCGCAAAGTAAAGGAAATCTCTCAAAGGTTTATAAATTAATTTCATGTACTAAATCAAGGCGGCACGGTGGACGACTGGTTAGACGTCAGCCTTCACAGTTCTGAGGACCGGGGTTCAATCTCCGGCCCCGCCTGTGTGGAGTTTCCATGTTCTCCGCGTGCCTACGTGGGTTTTCTCCGGGCACTCCGGTTTCCTCCCACATCCCAAAAACATGCGTTAATTGGTGACTCTAAATTGCCAGTAGGTGTGAATGTGAGTGCAAATGGTTGTTTGTTTGTATGTGCCCTGCGATTGGCTGGCAACCAGTTCAGGGTGTACCCCGCCTCCTGCCTGATGATAGCTGGGATAGGCTCCAGCACGCCCGCGACCCTAGTGAGGAGAAGCGGCTCAGAAAATGGATGGATGGATGGAGGTACTGAATCAATGCACTTACCAACCACCAGATGGGAAGATGAACTCTCCATGTCTGCTAACCGTAGCTACAGATTTGTAACAATATGTTTAGAATGACAAAAAACACAAATCTACAGCTTATACAATATAAAATGCTTCATAGAACACACTTTACTCGGTACACTATGCATAAAATGGGCTTTTCTCCATCTAATATATGCGGGCAATGCACAAAAAATACCCGAGACACCTATTTTCATGCTATATGGGAATGTACACCAATTCAATGCTTTTGGTCTTCCACTTTCCCCAAGATTGTGCATACTTGGCGACTTAAGCATAATTAACCTCCCTAATAAATATTCACAATCATTACTTGTCGCGTTAGCTACCGCTAAAAAAAAATTCTATTAAACTGGAAAAACAAACAAGCTATTAACATCGATCAGTGGCTAAATCTCATCATAGAATATATAGCGTTAGAAAAAATATCAGCAGAACGAAAAAATCAATTACACATATACGTAGATAGCTGGTCACCTTCCCTCAACATGCTAAATCTATACTCTTGATTCCTTTGCCTGAGTAGGGGGCCATCTGACATTTGACAATTGCAAGACAATTTTCATAAGTGTGAAAGTAAACAATGGAATTCTACATTCTTTGTTGTCGAGGTTGTTGTTGTTGTTTTATTATTATAAAAATTCATTTCTTTTTCTTCTTTTATTTTCACAGATTTTAGATCAGTTTGCATGGTGAAAAGACACATATGCTGTGGGGATGTTCTCCTCTTGTCCCTATGTTTGCTGATACAGATACACGGGGTAGGCCCAATGACTGCTTGTCAGGAAACCTGGCAGTCATAGTAACAGGGGGGGAGGTGGGTCTCACTTACTTGCATGGCGGTGCTCCCGAGGCTGGGACCCCCGGGCTGGATGACTGCTTGGTGTTGGGGCTGACCTCTCATGGCCCGTGGCTGCTCCTTGGCTTACCCCCCGCCCCCACCTATCGTTCCCTTGTCGGGTGCCCCTATCCGCCCTCCAATCCAACAAACAAGGGACACTCTCCCGCCCTCGGGCTGGGCGGGAATGGCTGCATTGCGGGCCCTGCGGGTTGGGGTGTCTGGTTCTCCTGGGAGTGGAGGGGGGGATGGGTGGTGGGGCGTGTGGGGCGGTGGGTGGGGTTGGCCGTTTGTCGGGGAGCTTCAGTGGGGCCAGCGGACTGCCCTGGGTCACTCGGTGTGGGACGTGTCCCGTCCGCCGTGCTGCTCTCGGGTGGACCTGATCCCGCCCCTTGATTGATTGGGTGGGGTCCTCAGCCGCCGCGGTGCGGGCACAGCAATTACAGGACACTTCTGTCAGTGTTTGTGCATATATAACGGTATTAATTCACTTGCATGTATCCGCAGGCACACATCCCTTACTGCAACAAATAACTCATGAATATGAAAATCGCTTGTTGTATCCCCTCACTTATACTCTCGTCCTGTACACTTTTATAATTTACACAATTAATGCCACCACACTTCAGTTGTACAGCCGGGTTCACGACCCTGGTCCTGCATGCTTCTTCTTCTCTCCTTGTCCTATCCTTCCCTCACAGGGTATAGCACTACAGCCCCATGCAACACTTGTATTTAACGTTTCATTGTTGTAGATAATGTAATGATTTACATATTTGAGACAAAGATTACAACAGTTTACATATTTACTTAAATCTTTAATTATAAAACCCTATACAGTAATTAACATTTATTATACAGTAATTTTGTCCTGATAATATTAGTGTCCAAACTCACTGTCTTCTCCCTCCAATCATCCACAATGCCAATGCAGCTTCCATTTTCACAATTCTCTTGTTGTAACGCGGAGTTACCACACGTTTCGGTTCCTTATTGGAGGTTATTGAAGCAGTTTTGCGGATGTTTGCTTCCCCTCTTTCTTTATGTACCGCACTGTAGATTCAATCACGCCATAATGGAGTGCCGCAGATGCATAACTTCTGTCCTCTTTGATCAAATCTAAAAGTTTCGCTTTTTCGCTGATAGTCATCATCTTCTTCTTCGTCTTGGGCGCCCCGGGGGAACTTTCGCAGGGGCACAGCGCTTCGGCGGCGTTGTAAGGGCTTGCTTAACTAATCAAAAAAATTATCGCTTGAACAAAAAAAGTTATTGCGAACACAGCAGCGTGGACGAGACTGGCGAGACACAACAAGGGAAGATGCTGGGTGAGGCTGCGATGATGTGCAGCCAATCAGCTCACGGGATAAATCCACTCGTGCTCTCATTGGTCGATGTCGCGCCGGGAACCAATCACGCACCTTGTATGAGTGCCCGTACAGTACAGGCATGTACAAAGCCTCTGAGTCAACTCATCTCTTTGTTTGGCATGCAGGGAAACCTTCTCTCCCACTCATCAACATGAAACATGTCTTTCCGCAATATGGCTGCCGATATGGGTGTATTTTTTTTAAAATTTATTTTGTTTTTTTTAATGAATATTTTGGAAAAAAAAAGCAAAGCACTGAAGCCGCAAAACGTGTAGCGCGAAGTGGCGAGGGAACACTGTACTTCTCTCATCCTGTTTACAATTAGTGCTTTGTCTTTTGTCTTTGTTTCTTTCTCCCTTCTAGAAACTTTGTTCTGTTCGACTGATCAAGTGTGATTTTCAATAAACCTCTATTATAATATCACAGCGGAAGCTTAAAAACGCCACTGTGACACAGTAAAACGTTTTCGGCATAAAAGCGATACAGATTTTCCATTCTGCTTGACCTAACAGCCGAACAGGGCAAAAAAAACAGCGTGGCTTCGTAGTAAAAGACTGGACTGGCCCTCCTGCAGTCCAGACCTGTCTCCCATTGAAAATGTGTGGCGCATTATGAAGCGTAAAATACGACAACGGAGACCCCAGACTGTTGAACAGCTGAAGCTGTACATCAAGCAAGAATGGGAAAGAATTCCACCTACAAAGCTTCAACAATTAGTGTCCTCAGTTCCCAAACATTTATTGAATGTTGTTAAAAGAAAAGGTGAATTAACACAGTGGTAAACATGATCCTGTCCCAGCTTTTTTGGAACGTGTTGCAGCCATAAAATTTTAAGTTAATGATTATTTGCTAAAATCAAGTCAAAAGTCAGTAAACCTCCCTACTGAGTTATTCCCAGCTGTCGTATCTACCTATTCTTCATGTGTCATAAGTGATATAGCATGACTCAGTTTTGTAAACAGCATCAAGTTAGCTCTTGGATCATTCATAAGCTCCAAAGTTACATTGATAATTAGACTATATGCATCTAACTTTTTATTTCAAACATGTTTACACAAGTGTAAAAATTGTACTCTCCGTCACCTCTCATTTCGCCTCTTTCTCCTCTTCGCCACAATCACCGCAGTCATCGTCGCCAGTTTACACCTCCATTTTAACGCGGTATATGTTGATGCAAAATCCATTCCAATTAATCTGAGGTTTGATCAATCACATTACACGTGCTAAATTAACCTCTTTGCATCTACTTCCCTCAATATTTTGCACATTTGGGTAGATGCGCAAAATTAATTGCACAACCATTTAGCCCATTTGGCGCATCTGGTGAGTCGATCAGCTTCCACATCTGTTTGCATGTACAATCAAGTTTGTAGCCCGTTTTGCGCATGCAGACCTTTCATAAATCAGGCCCTAAGTATCATAAATACACATTGCATGTTTCTGAGAAGTTCTGAATAGCACTGGGGAAACTAATCTTTGTTGAGTTAGGTCTGACAGCTATTTTTAACAAATTTTTGGGTGCAGAATCCAAAACTGATTTCCGTTTTTCTCTATCACGTCAAGTTTTAAAAATAAAAAATCATAATACGAAATAGATTTTTCAACGGTATGCCCATGGTTACAAGGTTAAGAGAAAAGCCAGGACAAATCCTCTTAATTCCTATTATGCTAGCTTTCTGTTTACAGATATTACTAATAATGACCTATTGGGAGCTGCACACACCTCTCACAGCACTGACTCAATTGTAACTGCACAAACAAGTTGCCACGTAGCTGTTGATAAGTCCAATCGTAATCAGCTGGCAAGTCTTACTACAGCTAATCAGTGGAATTTTGCTTATCTGGAGGATAGGCGCGGCACGGTGGAAGACAGGTTAGCACATCTGCCTCACAGTTCTGAGGACTTGGGGTTCAAATCCTGGCCCCGCCTGTGTGGCGTTTGGATGTTCTCCTTGTGCCTGCGTGGGTTTTCTCCGTGTCCTCCGGTTTCCTCCCACATCCCAAAAACATGCAGGGTAGGTTAATTGAAAACTCTAAATTGCCTGTAGGTATAAATGTGAGTGCGAATGGTTGTTTGTTTATAGGTGCCCTGTGATTGGCTGGCGACCAGTTCAGGGTGTACCCCGCCTCTCGCCCGGAGATGGCTGGGATAGGCTCCAGCACGCCCGTGACCCTAGTGAGGATAAGTGGAACAGAAGATGAATGAATGAATGGAGGGTAAGCTGTGGAGAAAAAAACTTGACGTGCTAGAAAAGAACTGACTGCAATTTTGGAATCAGCATGCCAATTTTAGTTTTAATCAGCATAAATATCATACGTTTTTTTTTAAATTGTTCCCCAGTACTGTCCATACTCTTTAGGTTTAAGTTTTATTTGTTATTGGGTGCGTAAACATGACTTTTTTATTTTTATTTTTTAACAGAGAGCTAAACAACATGGGCATCTGGTATCGTATGGGTACTGTGCCACGAACTCAAGACTCCTCTCACACATCAGCTGTGAATGACGTCCAGAATATGAATTCTATCTCCGCTTCAGCCCCTGTCCCACCAGCTTCAGTGACTAAGTATGCCCATTTAGTATGGCACTTGTCTCATCGCTACTTAATGATGATTTTGACTTTTTGATATAATGAGATTTTCCATGTTCTGTGAAAGCTGTCTAGATATATTAGTAATATCCTAGTGTGCAGGGGTGTCAAACTCATTGTAGTTCGGGGGCCACCTACAGTCTAATTTGATGTAAAAGGCACCAGACCACTAAAATCCTACCGCACTTAATATAATAATAAATAATAGGGATGTCCCGATCCAATATTTTTTTGCATCCAGTCCCGATACCTTGGCAATGCATTAAAAAGAGCGTGCATCCAAATTCATCCATCCATTTTCGACACCGCTTATCCTAACGAGGGTCGCGGGTATGCTGGAGCCTATCCCAGCTAACTGCGGCATCCAAATTTTCTCAAGTTAATATACATGGTGATTGAAAAGTAACTCCCTATTTTAAAATACTTATAATTTATTCATATGTTGTAATATTTTTTTGTGTATGTTCCATGATTAAAGGAGCAAGTCTATTTTACCAAACCAACAACTTTGGAAGAACTTGAAGGGCGAATGCGAGAAATTATGTCATCATCCAATAAGAGTTCCTGGTGAAATCAGTTAATGCGGTTCCCAGGGAGCTTGAGAAACTGGGGGCTAATGCTGGCGCCCATATCGAATTTTAAATAAAACTCCATGCAATACACTTTCTTCTCATGTTCATTTCTTTTCAGTTCAGAAATAAATTACAAGTACTTAAAAATAGGGAGTTACTTTTCAATCATATACATACATATGTGTATGTATATGGTTATATATAGATATATACATACAAAATATACACCAAGAACATACTGTACATATGTATTGTATGGGCCATTCACAAACACGCACACTTGAAGTTCTATCTTTTTTCACCTCTAAATTTGATGATATCGTACACATATTGAACTAGTCATAATGTGTGTAGGCCCAAGTCAGGCAACCTAATTATAATAATTTAAAAAAGAAAACAGGAGTGGGTTTTCAACATATTAGCAAATACATGAAATATAGCCACTTGACATTTATGCTGATCCAATGTTAACACTAAGCAAATTACAGATCAGTGTGCAGGATGCTTTAATTATATTTTCATGGTGCATTTATACATTTAATTTCCTCGGGATGCAAATGGCACCAATTCGGTGGAATGGCTTATAAGCTTTAAGTATGGGGAATGCTCTGAGCGCATGATAAACACACACACAAACACACGGAACACGTGTCCCTTTCACACAGACGCTTATACACGTACTACAAAACCTCAGAAAGGTTGGTTACATTATGTAATATAAAATGAAGCTTTTACTCTTCCATTTGGCAAAATCTTTGTACCTTTGGATTATTTTGTCACTTTGTGACATTTAAATGTTGGAAAATTAATAAAACCGATCTTTTTCACCCAATCTCGATCAGATGAAAATCACGTGATTTTAGATCACATGATCGGATCGGGACATCCATAATAAATAACATTTTTCCTTGTTTTAATGCAAAACAAAATAAGTACATTTAGAAAATCTTTAGATTTAATGAATCTTTTAAAAATCCATTTTCAAAAAAAATCCAGATCTCTTGAAAATTATGCATTAGTTTGTCATCTACCTCATAATAATGCCTAATAACTGGTCACATTGATTGTATTTTAAGGTACAAAACTTTAAGTCACATTTATTTGGAACTGATAAATATAGTATTGTACTTAAAATTAAATCAACTCATGAAGACCTCAAAATTATCACCACGACATTTTCTACATGAGCATAATGTCGTAATTCTCAAAATTATCCTTAGTCCCATCACCACAATGTCTTTCTGTATTTTTTCACTTTCAAATTCATCCTGAGGTCCAGATTGTACCTCCTAGCAGTCCGGTTTTGGCCCGCGGACCATATTTTTTTGACAAACCTGTCCGTGTGGAAACAACATAAACATTAACAGCCTTCTACCATCTGAAGAACATAACCAGAGTGAAGGTTTGCATGTGTCAAGCAGACCAGGACGAGCTCATCCAAGCTTTTATCTCAAGTACACTTGACTGTTGTAATGGTCTTCTGACTGGACTCCCTAATAAGAGCATTAAACAGGTGCATCTCATTCAGAATGCTGCAGCTCGGGTTCTGACCAGAACAAAGAGGTCAGAGCATCCATCCATTTTCTGAGCCGCTTATCCTCACAAGGGTCGCGGGAGTGCCGGAGCCAATCCCAGCCATCATCGGGCAGGAGGCGGGGTACACCATGAACTGGTTGCCAGCCAATCGCAGGGCACATATAAACAAACAACCATTCGCACTCACATTCACACCTACGGACAATTTAGAGTCTTCAATGAACCCTACCATGCATGCTTTTGGGGTGTGGGAGGAAACCGGAGTGCCCGGAGAAAACCCACGCAGGCACGGGGAGAACATGCAAACTCCACACAGGCGGGGTCAGAGATTGAACCCCGGACCTCAGAACTGTGAGGCAGACGCTCTAACCAGTCGTCCACCGTGCCACCAGGTCAGAGCATATTACTCCAATTTTAAAGTCTTTACACTGGCTTCCAGTCAGCTTTAGAATAGATTTTAAAGTTATGCTACTGGTCTATAAATCACTAAACTGTTTAGGTCCTGAATACATGAATAAAATGCTAATGGAATATAAACCCAGTAAGGCTCTAAGATCGACAGACTCAGGTGGAGCACAGTCCGAAGCAAACATGGTGAAGCAGCATTTAGCTATTATGCTGCACATAAATGGAATAAGTTGCCAACAGAAGTGACATCAGCCCCAAGTGTGCAAGTTTTTAAGTCCAGGTTAAAAACTCTTCTTTTTCCCATGCTGTTTAGAGCGTTTCCACTTTTAAATATTTCTTGCACTGTACGCTGTTTTATTTTTTCTCGTTTTAAATGTTTATAAGCTGTTTTTTACGTTGTATTTAAATGCTTTTAATCATGTAAAAAACATTGAGTTACCTTGTGTATAAATGCGCTATATAAATAAATTTGCTTTGCTTTGCTAATTGCACCCCCCCTCCCTCCTTGAGCCGTCACCTTATCGTGGTGGAGGGGTTTGTGTGTCCCAATGATCCTAGGAGCTAAATTGTCTGGGGCATTATGCCCCTGGCAGGTTCACCCATGGCAAACAGGTCCTAGGTGAGGGAACAGACAAAGCATGGCTCAAAGACCCCTTATGATGACGACAAAAAATTTACTCAAGTTTCCCTTGCCCGGTCGCGGGTCACCGGGGCCCCCCTCTGGAGCCAGGCCTGGAGGTGGGGCTCGAAGGCGAGCGCCGAGCCTGCACCCATGGGGCCCGGCCGGGCACAGTCCGAAAGGGTAACGTGGGTCCCCCTTCCCATGGGCTTACCACCCGTGGGAGGGGCCATAGGGGTCGGGTGCAGTGCGAGCTGGGCGGTGGCCGAAAGCGGAGACCTTGGCGATCCGAACCCCGGCTACAGAAATGTGCTACAGAAGCTGGCTTCCGCCTTTGGGTGGGGGGACGGGTCCTGACTGTTGTTTGTGCCTATGAACCAAACAGCAATTCAGAGTACCCACCCTTTTTGGAGTCCTTGGAGGGGGTGCTGGAGAGCGCTCCCGCTTGGGACTCCATCGTTCTGCTGGGGGACTTCAATGCACACGTGGGCAATGACAGTGACACCTGGAAGGGCGTGATTGGGAGGAACGGCCCCACCTATCAAAACCCAAGCAGTGTTCTGTTATTGGACTTCTGTGCTCATCACGCATTGTCCATAACGAACACCATGTCCAAGCATAAGGATGTCCACACGTGAACATGGCACCAGGACACCCTAGGTCACAGTTCGATGATTGACTTTGTGGTGGTGTCATTGGACTTGCGGCCGCATGTCTTGGGTGAAGAGAGGGGCGGAGCTGTCAACTGATCACCACCTGGTGGTGAGTTGGCTCCGATGGTGGGGGAAGATGCCGGTCCAATGTGGCAGGCCCAAACGTATTGTTAGGGTCTGCTGGGAACGTCTGGCGGAATTCCCCTGTCAGAAGGAGTTTCAACTCCCACCTCCGACAGAACTTTTCTCATGTTCCGGGGGACAATGAGTCCGAGTGGACCATGTTCCGCGCCTCCATTGCTGAGGCGGCCGACCGGAGCTGTGGCCGTAAGGTGGTTGGTGCCGGTCATGGCGGCAATCCCCGAAACCGTTAGTGGATACCAACGGTGAGGGATGCCGTCAAGCTGAAGAAGGAGTCCTATCGGGCCTTTTTGGCCTGTGGGACTCTTGAGGCAGCTGATGGGTACCAAGCTGGCCCAGCGGAATGCAGCTTTGGTGGTCGCTGAAGCAAAAACTCGGGCATGGAATTCGGTGAGGAAATTCTGGGTTAGGGTTCCATCCAGCGTCTCAGGAGGGAGAAGCAGTGCACCATCAACACTGTGTATAGTGGGGATGGGGCGCTGCTGACCTCGACTCGGGACGTTGAGAGCCGGGTGGGGAGAATACTTCGAAGACGTCCTCAATTCCACCGACACGCCTTCCCATGAGGGAGCAGAGTCTGGGTTCTCTGAGATGGGCTCTCCTATCTCTGGGGTTGAGGTCACTGAGGTGGTGAAAAAGCTCCTCGGTGGCGAGGCCCTGGGGTGGATGAGATTCGCCTGGAGTTCCTAAAGGCTCTGGATGTTGTAGGGCTGTCCTGGTTAACACGCCTCTGCAACATCGCATGGACATCGGGGACAGTGCCTCTGGATTGGCAGACTCGGGTGGTGGTGGTCCCCCTCTTTAAGAAGGGGGACCGGAGGGTGTGTTCCAACTCCAGGGGTATCACACTCCTCAGCCTCCCTGGTAAGGTGTATTCAGGGGTGCTGGAGAGGAGGGTCCGTCGGGAAGTTGAATCTCAGATTCAGGAAGAGCAGTGTGGTTTTCGGCAGTGGAACAGTGGACCAGCTCTACACCCTTGGCAGGGTCCTCAAGGATGCATGGGAGTTCGCCCAACCAGTCTACATGTGTTTTGTGGACTTGGAGAAGGCGTTTGACCATGTCCCTCAGGGGGTCCTGTAGGGGCTGCTTCGGGAGTATGGGGTACCGAACCCCCTGATTCGGGCTGTTCGGTCCCTGTACGACCGGAGTCAGAGTTTGGTCCGCATATCCGGCAGTAAGTCGGACTCATTTCCGGTGAAGGTTGGACTGCGCCAGGCTGCCTTTTGTCACAGATTCTGTTCCTAACTTTTATGGACAGAATTTCGAGGCACAGCCGAGGCGTAGAGGGGGTCCGGTTTGGTGGCCTCGGTATTGCATCTCTGCTTTTTGCAGATGATGTGGTTCTGTTGGCTTCATCAAGCCGTGACATCCAACTCTCACTGGAGCATTTCGCAGCTGAGTGTGAAGCGGCTGGGATGAGAATCAGCACCTCCAAATCTGAGACCATGGTCCTCAGTCGGAAAAGGGTGGCGTCCCTTTCCAGGTCGGGGATGAGATCCTGCCCTAAGTGGAGGAATTCAAGTATCTCGGGGTCTTGTTCACGAGTGAGCGAAGAATGGAACGGGACATCGACAGGCGGATCGGTGCAGCGTCTGCAGTGATGCGGAATTTGTATCGCTCCGTTGTGGTAAAGAAGAAGCTAAGCTGAAAGGCGAAGCTCTCGATTTTCCGGTCGATTTACGTTCCTACCCTCACCTATGGTCACGAGCTGTGGGTCATGACCGAAAGAACAAGATCCCGGATACAAGCGGCCGAAATGAGTTTCCTCCGCAGGGTGTTCGGCCGGGCTCTCCCTTAGAGATAGGATGAGAATCTCTGGTATCCGGGAGGATCTCAGAGTAGAGCCGCTGCTCCTCCACATCGAGAGGAGCCAGATGAGGTGGCTGGGGCATCTGATTCGGATGCCTCCCGGTGAAGTGTTCCGGGCATGTCCCAGCGGGAGGAGACCCCGGGGATGACCCAGGACACGTTGGAGAGAATACATCCTTCGGCTGGCCTGGGCACGCCTCGGGATCCCCCGGAAGAGCTGGATGAAGTGGGTGGGGAGAGGGAAGTCTGGGCGTCCCTGCTAAAGCTACTGCCCTCTCGACCCGACCTCTGATAAGCGGTAGAAAATGGATGGATGGATGGAGTTGCACGCCCTAACCACCGCATTGTTATCCGACATAATCTGCCACTTTCTAGAGACAATTTTGGACTCTAGTCTGCTCTGAAATATGAACATTTTCCAATTTGAAAGAAAATTAACTTGTGTACAAAAGTGTAGACGAGATTGTAAAGCAGCATCCAAAGCTGATCCAGACAGGGTATGGTGACGCTCAAGCTGTTTTTAATAAAAAAAAGTATTTTTGTCATCTTCTAGCATTGTATCCTCAAATCTTGTTGGTCTGCTTGCTTGGATCCCCAGCTACTACATATATTACCCAATAGTACCTGGTTTTGACTATGGAAATGGGTCAAAATCACCTTTTAATGCATGTTCATGACAATAAAAGGTGATTCTTCTTCTTCTTCAAAAGCATATAGAGCAGTGGCTCTAAAACCTTTTACAGTTCCACCTCAAAAAATGCCATCAACGTTAAAATAAAGTAGCGTAGTAGGTTGGCCCATGTGTTCATCAAAAATGAGGTAGACCTTAAACTATTCCAAAAAAAGTATAGGTCAAGTTTTCAAACTGCTAGCAAGATCTCAATGTACTCACTGTACTCTCTGCCCAAAAAAATGCCCCCAACTCACTAACGTTACCGTGTACGGCACGTGTAAGCCATCTCATCTGGCTCCTCTCGATGCGGAGCAGCAGGAGGTCTACTCTGAGCACCTCCCGGATGACCAAGCTTCTCACTCTATCTCTAAGGGCTCTCCCTTAGAGATAGAGTGAGAAGCACCCTGGACACCCTGCAGAGGAAACTCATTTCGTCCGCTTTGTAGCATATATGGGTTAAATGAAAATGTAATTAATTTAGGAGAAAAGAATGACCTGGAAGCGACACCTGTGTCGATTCCGGTTTATCGTAATTTTAAATTACAGCGTTATAAATCAAGCTATTTTATCTATAAGGGGCACCACGTCACTTATTATGTGGATAAAAATTTAGGAAAAGCGACGAGAAACCTTTTTATCAGTCTCGTAATCTAAAGCTACACTTTATGAAACTTTGATAATAGTTCCAGACGTCCAGAGGTTTCTTTCCTCGAATCCAAACACACACAACAATGCAGGTAGTGAATTTTATGGAAAATTTAATGATCTAACATGGGGAATCTACAGGGAAAGAACACAGAAAAACACAAACAAAGTACGGACGAACATTGGCAAAGGAAACTGATTTATGATGTGAGATTGATAGAATGAGCATGCAGTGAATGCATATAGGGGATTCCTGTTCTCGTTAGTTTAAACCCAAATATGCACTAATCAGTACTTTTAGTAGACCGCAATGTTGGATTTACGTGTCTTGAACACGTTTGAGGGAGGCGGGTCAAGCTTCCGAGTTTTCGGCCGGCCCGGTCCCCACCGGGAACAGGTGGATTTGTGAGGAAAGAAGAAAAAGGAGCCCAAAAGGTTCCCAGGCAGGAGCCCGGGTGTCTTGGTTTGTAAGACGTTCGGAACGGGTGCGTTGTGCCCGCTTTCGTTCCCTCGGGGTAAGCTCAGGCCCCCAAACAGGGTAGCTCGGAGCGCTTGCAGGATGCTCTGCAGCCGGGGATGGTCCGATGTGTCCTCGTCACCTTGTGGTGAGGTGGGCATCCTGCCTGGGCCAGTCGTCGGCAAGTTGGTCGGGTGAGACAAGAGCTGCCTCAGAGAGCATAGCTCCAGCCTTTTTATGGCCGAAGCGAGCCAAAAGGTAGTGGTTTACCCCCCCTCCTTCCTCTCCCACCACCTTCAGGACCAAAGGGGGAGCTGGACCGCCTCTGAGTGTTAAATTCCCAATTTGGGATTATTTCGTCGTTTAAAACCAGTGGAATAAAATATTTAAGATAACGAGACCATTTTCCCGCTTTGCATTGTCCCACGCCCATCCTCTTTAATACCTGTAACGAATGTTTCAAATGTTATGTGATTGTTGAGACCACTACTATTTTCAATGTGGCATTTGTGTGGTGTGGAATGAAACATTTAATCTGGTTCAGTTGTCAACAGATTCAACATCAGACATTCAAGTTTGCAGAAATACAGTCACTACTGGCGTTAATCTAGAGTTATTAAAATATTAGCTCCCAGCCAAGTCTGGAGGCTGTGTTTCATGAACCCACGTCTGTAGTGCCGTTCTGTCGCCTGTGGGTGTCGCTGTTGCGCTTTTCAAACTCCCAGCTTTACTGGCCAAGTGGCACGGTACTCAGCAGGGTGGAGACGCCTTTGTTGGTGAAATCCTCCGGGCTGGCTGGTGGTGGTACTAAATTAATTTAGCATTCTAGTGCGAACTCTGTATCTTTGGTCTCCGCTTTGACGCTGTAGGCTGGTCCCAAGCCCAGATAAATGCAGAGGGTTGCGTAAGGAAGGGCATCCAGCTTAAAACTTTGCCAAACAAATTTGAAGCTCTGGGTGCTGGTAATTCACGTAGCGTCACCATGCCAAAGCAAATGTCTGTGTCTTGCTTCTGATGATTATGGCTGGTCATTCACTTAGCGTCTGTATGTGAAGTTACGTTACAGTCTTGGCCACTGGCTTGTAGCAATGTCAGAAGTTGATTGAACACGGCGTGGGACATAACAGTGATGTCTGCTGCGGGGTCAATCAGAGCTTCTCGGACAAGTTCTTGCTCAAGTGTAACAGTCAAATAGAACTTTCGGAAAGTACCTTTAGCGGTTAGTTCACCCAAAAGCTGTCGGAATGGCAGAACGTTATTTAGTAGCGTGATGTCACGCGACTCAGGGGCCTAGTCTGAGTCGTCGGACATTTAGGACGGCAAGAGAGGGGTTTAGGGATTGGTTGTCACAAAGTGGTCTGCTAAGGTTATGGCGAGGTTAGGTGGTCGTGGAGTCGACTGGGGTTACAGGGGCACTTGGCAGGTCATTAGGGGAACAACGGAGGTTACCTGTCTGACCTATCGTGTCCTCTGTGGCCCTGTTCGACTCAAGTCAGGCCTAGTCATAATGATGGGTCCCGCTTTTTGTCTTTGTAATTCTTCGGCCACGGCACTAAATTCTCTTTGGGAGCTGTTAGTTTGGGAGCCCTTTTCCCGGTTGTCACTCGTCGTTTTAGGATCTCGGTTGGACGAGTCAGATTTAGGCTGGTCGTTACGGGCACCCTGTTTCAACATGTAAGTTTGGTGCGAATTAGAGCTGCGGTCATACCATGATTTTGATTTATCATTGGATTGGTGTTGTTGGTTACCAGGACCATTGTTGTATGAGGGCCGAGATTGGTTGTATGGGTTAAACGACTTCTTTTGATTGTCGGGTTTAACAGAGTCTTGAGAGAGTCTGAGTCTTGTGCTTTAGAGGGACGGTGTTTTTGTTTAGCTAAACCTTTGGCGGCCAGTTCACGCAGTTGGGCACTGGGCAGTGTGCACGCTGCTACGCCCAGCTGGTGGCTGGTGTGAGGATGAAGGATTTCGACAAAGTGTTTTGAAATTTTTGTCCTTTTCCATATTGGGCTCATTTAAATTTACAAAGTACACCTTACGCGGCCGGCAGTAATAAGCTTAGGATGTCTCAAGTCTCCCCTGTTTAACTGTGAGGGCTGCAGATAACCCGGTTGCGGCCTCTGGGTCATCAAATTCTTGAGACAATGCTTGGCAGAGGGCCGGGTAATCGGCCAGCACATGAGCCGGTTGTCGTTCAATTAAGCTACTGACTTCTCAGCTAGATGTAACTTAGATAAGGTACGGTCTGTCGTCCGTAGTCGCAGAAGGGAATCGCTTTAGGTAAAATTCGAAGGTCTCTATGTCGTGTGACCCGTTTGGCTTCGGTTCAAACCTCGGAATGTTGCGCGCAACTTTGTCTAAGTCTTTTATAGTCATCCCTGCAGCAGTGCTGGGTGGAGGGAGAGTCGGGGGTGAGCCAAAAAGGTGAGCTGCGACTGGTGGGGCCGCCACCCATGAGGAAGCCGCACGGCGCCCCCTGAAGGTGGGTTCCGGCCAAGAGGTTGGAGATGTTTTGTAGGGCTCTGGGACACTTTTGGTGAGGGAGGCCCCCAGGCTGTCTGTAGCAGGGACCGGAGCACTGGGATGAGTCAGAGAGTTGGCGGACAGCTGTTGAGCTAATTGTAGCTCACGTCTGACGTGGGCTAACTCATCTTCTTGTCCCGGAGCTGTTACTGGAGGCGGGACAGCTCCGTCTCTAGGATTGCCATCTGTGTCCTGAGCCCGTAGGGCTGTTCCATCTCTTTGGAGCGTTTTGTTTTGAGTGTTTCGGTGCGTTCGGTGAGCCGCTAGATGTCACCGGAAGCTTCGCACAGCAGAATAGTTGCTCGCAGCCTCGGCTGCAGCAGTGAGGTCGGCTATACGAGCCTCCGCATCGTTGTATTGCAATTCAACGTCAAGGAGGCGGGCTTCAGCCAAGTTTAAGCGCGCGGTGGTGTCTTGTAATTGTGCAGTTAACTGGACTTGTTTATGCTGTTCAGCTTCCAGTCTGCGTTTCACCAGAGCATCCTCGCAGTTGCTCCATTTGAGTTGGGCCACCAAGTTCAGCACCATGCAGCCAAGCGTTCGTGCGAGATTTTTATCTCTTGAGGTTTTGTGCTCGGCGTCACTCATAAGTTGTGTGATGTTATCATTGAGTACTTCAAGGCCAGCATTTTTGACAGACTCCGCATAGCCCGGGACAAGGTCCCGTGTAAAATTGCTGACGAGCTCTTCCAGTGTGTCAAGATTGTCAAATTGACTGGGACTTTCTGAAAGTTCCGCCATGATTGCGTTGCGCGTACGGTCGCTGTACGAGGTACGCACCTAAATTGTTTGTAATGTAGGCTCGTTTGAGCAGTGTGTCTAGTTTGGAATAGAGGCAAAATATAGGCGATGTAATTATGTGTTAAACACTTAAATTGTGTTTGCATATTATGGTGTGAGGGTTTATCAAGTACTTTAAAGGTGTTTAAGAATGTGCGTAGAAGCAGTGATTGAGTAGCACAAAGGTTTTGACGGTGTCACGCTATGCGCACAAAATTTATTTGATCGAATTAAATTGCTGCGTGAGGGTTGGAAATTTAATTGGTGATTTAGAATAGTTGCGAAGGGCGCTTGATGGAGTGAAACGAATCAGCTTGTTGACTAAATTTGAAACTAATTTAGCCAATTAATTTATTTAGATTGGATAAATAAAGTTTTGTTATCATAATTTAGTTAAGCAAAAGCGGTTGTCAGTTTAACTCGTTGGAAGGTGTTGTGCACGTTTGCTGGCGGAAGGTGGCGGTGTTGCTGTATAGCAATGCAGCGCCTTCCAGTGGTGAAACTCGTTAGAGTCTCACGTTGTAAATCCCAAAATTGGTTAAAAATACCAGCCATAAAGCTTTAAAGCACGATTGTGGTGTCAGCGTTTCGAAAACAAGCGAAAACGGAGGCTTTTAACTTAAAAACACTCTTTCTAACTATCGTGGATTGAGGCAAGCTCTCTGGGGTGTTCGGTTTCCTAGGCAACAGGTGACGCCAGGTCGCGCGGTGCTCACAGCGGAGCAGTGCACACCGGAAGCTTACCAGCAGAAAAAGCACACCGCGATGCTTATTATGAAAGCCCACGTTTATTGTCTCAAAAGCAACGACCCAAGATAAACACCTTAGCACACATTCGGTAACAGCTGACTGGCGGCTGAGCAGCGGCTAGTCTGCGACAGCTTCCAGTCAGACAGCCGGAGGTTGCGTGATGGAATGAACGTCCACGAGGGGGCACTCGAGGACAACCCAGAGCTTATGCTACGGATCATGCCATGAAGGAGGAAACCGAGGTGGCAACGTCACGGTGACATCACGTCTCCCCAAAAGAAGACGAATTGCGAAGCCTTAAGTCTATAAATGACCAAATGGCGTTCAATGAGAGGCTTGTGGTTTTTTAACACAAAGCGAAAATGGCACCTGTCATGGGTGTTTTTTTTTTCTTTCAAAGACGGAAAGCTAAACTCTTAGCTCGGAGCTTACTTACCATACAACAGGGATTCTCGGTATAATGACGCCTCCTAGTGGCGGCCAGTGACTTCCCAAATCGACTATTAACACAGCGATGCTCAAAATGAAATTCCCATAACCACAACGGCCATATAGCTAGTCTGGTTAGATACTCCAGACGCTATAACGGGAGCAGATGAGACCTATTCAAACGTTCAGAATTCGTGACCCATTTGCGGTTCTCAAAGGCCTTTTCAAGCAGAACTTTCCAAAGGGAATTTTCTCACAGTTCAAAGCATCCAGCGCACAAAAACACGGATATCCAAATAACATTTGCAATGCAACAACTCTAGTCTCACGAGGGCTAACCTTTTGTTTTTCTCATTAACAAGTGCTTGGAACTTGGTCGCTATGGTAACGGAATGTGCTCACACACAGACAACCTAGATAGACAAAACGTGCCTAAACATGACCCTGCCAAGATGGCGGCTGCCGTCTCGGTTTGTTGCAAAATAGTGAGTTTTTGTGTGTTTGGGTTGGAAAAAACTTGGTATCTCCTCACGCGGGTTGCACCAATATGTAGCGTATATGGGTTAAATAAAAATGTAATTAAGTGACGCACTTACGGTTTATCGTAATTTTAAATTACAGCGTTATAAATCAAGCTATTTTACCTATAAGAGGGCCACCACGTCGCTTTTTGTGTGGGTAAAATTTAGAAAAGCGACGAGAAACCTTTTTATCAGTCTCGTAATCTGAAGGTTTCTACACTTTATGAAACTTTGATCAGTTCTAGATGTCCAGAGGTTTCTTTCCTCAAACCCAAACACACACAACAATGCAGGTAGTGAATTTTATGAAAAATGTAATGATCTAACATGGGGATTCTACAGGGAAACAACACAGAAAAACGCAAACAAACAAAGTATAGACGAACATTGGCAAAGGAACCTGACTTGTGATGTGAGATTCGTAGAAAGAGCGTGTAGTGAATGCATATAGCTGCGGATTCCTGTACTCGTTAATTTAAACCTAAATATGCACTAATCTGTACTTTTAGTAGACAGCAATGTTGGACTTACGTGTCTTGAACACGTTTGAGGCAGAGGGGGGTCAAGCTTCCGAGTGTTCGGCCGGCCCGGTCCGCACCGGCAACAGGTGGATTTGGCAGGAAAGGGAGAAGAAAAAAAAGGAACACAAAAAGTTCCCAGGGAGGACGGCAGGAGCCTGGGTGTCTTGGCTCGCAAGATGTTCAGAACGGACGCGTTGTGCCCGATTACGTTCCCCTTGGGGTGAACTCAGGCCCCCAAACAGGGTAGCTCGGTATGGAATTCTTTGGATGAACGCTCATATTTGTTTGGCAAAGTTTTAAGCTGGATGCCCGTCCTTACGCAACCCTCTGCATTTATCTGGGCTTGGGACCAGCCTACAGCGTCAAAGCGGAGACCAAAGATACCGAGTTCGCACTAGAACACTAAATTAATTAACTACCACCACCAGACAGCCCGGAGGATTTCACCAACAAAGGCGTCTCCACCCTGCTGGGTACCGCGCCACTTGGCCAGTAAAGCTGGGAGTTTGAACAGGGCAACAGCGACACCCAAAGGCGACGGAACGGCACTAAAGACGCGGGTTCATGAAACACAGTCTGTACCGGACTTGGCTGGGAGTTAATATTTTAAGAATTTTAAATGAACGCCACTAGTGACTGTATTTTTGCAAACTTGAATGTCTGATGTTGAATCTGTTGACAACTAAACCAGATGAAAAGTTTCACTCCACACCACACAAATGCCACATTGAAAATAGTAGTGGTCTCAACAATCACATAACATTTGAAACATTCGTTACAGGTATTAAAGAGGACGTGGGTCATCCTAACCGCTTTGCACTTGGCTGCAAACCGCTCCAGTGTGAGTTAAAGATTGCAGCTTGATGAAGCCAACAGAACCACATCATCTGCAAAAAGCAAAAAAGTAATACTGATGTCACCAAACTGGAACCCCTCAATTCAGTTTTGTCAATAAAGGTTATATACAAAATCGATGAAAAAGGTGCAGCCTTGGTGGAGTACAACCCTCACTGAAAATGAATCCGAATTACTGCCGGCAATGTGGACCAAACTGGTGAGCTCATGAGAAGAGGGACCCATGTTGCCGCTTCAGGCTGTGCCTGGCTGGGCCCCGTGGGAGCAGGCCCAGCCACCAGGTGCTGGAATCCTGTATTAATCTTTTAAGTTCGAAAGCCGCATTTGTGAAAGCTTCATAATGACATTTTGGGTCACTTCCTATTCATTTTGGGGGCACCTCCTTTTCATTTTGGGGAACTTCCTGTTCAATTTGGGACACTTCTGATTCATTTCCTGGGGTACTACCTGTTCAAATTGGGCAGAGGAATGAACTCAACAGTTTTAAGTTGGAACGTTTGAATCAGTCAATGTATATGTGTACTATGTGGAATTTAAAGCTAACTCTGTGGGGCCATTATTGTTGCAAAAGCATTTGCAAATGCACATTTCAATCCACAAATATGTCGAAAGGCTCACATTTTAGGTTTACAGATGTTTTTCTTCATCCTCGAAACAAGGCGGGTCGAGTTGATGCCAAGAAAAATCTACTTTGTTGTGATTTGACCACAGCACTTTCTCCCAAGACTTTTCTGATTCATGAGGAATGTGGCCAATAGTCCTATAGTGTGGGGGAAGAGTGAGGATACAGGGGAGAAGAGATAGCAAGGGTGGAGGACTTTAAATACTTGGGGTCAACCGTCCAGAGCAATGGCGAGTGTGGTCAGGAAGTGAAGAAACGAGTCCAAGCAGGTGGAACGGGTGGAGGAAGATGTCAGGTGTGTTATGTGACAGAAGAGTCTCTGCTAGGATGAAAGGCAAAGTTCAGAATCAGAATCATCTTTATTTGCCAAGTATGTCCAAAAAACACACAAGGAATTTGTCTCCGGTAGTTGGAGCCGCTCTAGTACGACAACAGACAGTCAAATTACAGAGAACACTTTTGAGACATAAAGACATTGAGGAAAACAGTCACTGAGCAATAAAGGGTTGCTAGTTATCTGGTAATGCCGGTACTTTTTTTTTTTTTGACAATTGTGCAAAAAGATGCAGAGTCCTCTAGCACTAAGAGCAGTTTGAAAGACTGATATTGCAATAGCCCGGTGCAATGACCATTGTGCATAGGGCGCCGAGACTTCAAGCGAGTAGTGCGATAATCTGGGACAATGTTGATTGTGCAAATGTTGCAGATACTCCTCAATCAGTGTGCAAATGGAGCAGATGCTACTCTGGCATGAGTGGCCAGTATTGGTCAACAACAGATATGCAAATAGTGCAGCGTGGCGAGACTACTACAGTGAGTGCACAAGTAATGTATAATTGGTCCCACAGAAATGTGACAACAAACGCAAAAATTGCCATCATGTTTTTCTTTCACCTCTCGGTCACATCCTACCTGTGGTGCATAGCCACTAATCACATTATACATAACACCCTCAATTTCATGTTTAAGCCTCATCACTTGATCTGATACTCTTTGCACCTCCAAAACAGCTAACCCTTCCTTTAAAATAACCCCAAGTCCATTTGTCTTCCCATCTACGCCATGATAAAATTATTTGAACCCTGCCCCTAAACTTCTAGCTTTACTGCCTTTCCACCTGCGGTCCTGGACACACACTATATCAACCTTTCTCCTCCTAATCATCATGTCAACCATCTCCTGAGCTTTTCCTGTCATAGCCCCAAGATTCAAAGTCCCCACATTCAGTTCTAGGCTCTGTGCTTTCCTCTTCTCTTTCTGCCTGAGAACCCGCTTTCTACCTCTCCTTCGTCTTTGACCCACAGTAGCTGAATTACCAACGGCGCCCTATTGGTCAACGGCACCGGTGGCAAACGTTAACCCGGGCCACGACCAATCCGGTATGGAATCTTTTTGATGAACGCTCATTTTTATTTCACAAACTTTTAAACCGATGCCTATCCTGACGCAACCCTCTGCACTTATCCGGGCTTGGGACCGGCCTTCAGTTTGCACTTGCTTGTCCCCACAACCCCCCCCTTCCCCCAAAAAAATCCAACCTATATGACACTGTGAAAAAGTCCAACACTTTGCAGCAATAACTGAAATCAATTGTTTGCAATAATTTTGGCTCACTCTTATTCGCAGAATAGTTTCAACTCAGTTACTGTTTATTGGAGGGTTTTCAAGCATGAACAGCATTTCAATTGGATTAAAGTCCGGACTTTGACTTGCCAACTTCAAAACCTTAATTTTGCTGTTTTTGAGGTGGCCTTGCTGGTATGTTTTTGGGTTCAGTGCATGAGCATGAGAGGAAGAACTGATGGCTGATGTTCGCCTACAGGATTTTCTGGTCGACAGGCAACGCAGTCTCAGACAATCACACTCCCTCCACCATTTGGGACTGTTGGCATGTTGTTGTTGTTTTTTTTTTAAATCAAAGGCTGTGTTATTTTTTTGTCAGATGCACATCTTCCAAAAGATTGACTTTTGTCTTTTCATTTTTTTCCCCAAAAGCCTTGATGTTTTTGGGAGAATGTGAGACAGGCATTTGTGTTCTTTTTGTTCAGCAGTGGTTTTCACCTCGGAACGCTTCCACGGATGCCATTTTTTCCCTGTATTTTTCTTACGGTTGAGTCATTAACATTGACCTCAACTGAGACCATTTAGAACTTTCTTTTTTGCGACCACCTGGGCCGGGTTGTAGCACCATATCATGGGCCCTCATACAGCACCTTAATTGAAACAAAAAAAAGAAAGAAAGACAAATATTTGTCAACGGGAGTCGTGACGCTAACACTTATTTCTTCCAGAAATTATTAGTCAACGGGTGGTTGGGCAACAATCATTTCCTTCCAGATATAATGGGGAGTAGTCAGCAAATGCTCAAGGCCCTGGGACAGTTCAAGCTTTTTTCCCCCATGTTTGATGCCCCTGCTCCTGGGTGGGTTGTTGTTGCACTCTGGGAGTAATTTTAGTTGGCTGACTACTCCTGGGTTACCCACTGTTCCCATTTTTCTCCATTTGTGAAGAAGTGCTCTGACCATCGTTGGCTGCAACTGACTTTTTACACTTTTGTAAACAAGGTTTGATCACTTTCTCATTTGTTCTTTAACTTCTTTGGATCGTGGCATGGTGCATTTATTTTTTAGATCTTGGGACCTATTTCACTTTCTCAGACAGGGTACTACAGTATTTAAGTGATTTCTTGAATCAAAAAAGCTGGTGGTAATCAGACTTGTTGCCCAACATTCCAAAAACTGGTTAATTACACTTAACCCTAACCCTATTTAACAAGGGCATGGGCAAATACATTTTATTACACATTACCAGATAGATTTGGTTTTTTTCCCTTAATAAATACAATCATCTTTCATAAACTGTGTTTTGTATTTACTTGCTTTTTTATGGGATATTAAAATTGGCTTGAAGATTCAAGACATTTAAAAAAAATCTGGAAGAGGGTAAATCATTTTTCAGGGCACTGAAAACTTGTGTGAACATTTGTTTTGTATGCTTTTTGACTCATTCGGTCTTTTACCATAATCAATCCACAATCAAAAAAAGATTCTATTTTTTTTTTTTTTAAGTGATCAAATTGACAATTCCTTCAGGGGATCAAATAATGACTCTTCCCACAGTGCAGTGTGTGTAAAAGCACCTTATGGCTAACCAGACAAAGGAAAAGCAAAAGCATAGTGAGAATTATTTGCAGGCCACATACAGTCGTGGTCACCATTATGGGCACCCCTTCATTTTTTGCATAACCTGTATAATGTCTTCAGAAATAAATGGAAATGTACCAAACTTATATCGTCAGGATCTTTAAATTGGAGGTCCAACGTAATTTAACAAAGAAATAATTTTTATTATCATTTCTTTAAACTTATTGTACCTCCAGAGGGGGAAAAACAAAAGAAAACAGCATGTCGAGCAATATTGGCACCCCACAATATTTGGCTGCACACCCTTTGGCAGCACACCATTTGGCAGCGATGACAGCCTCCAAACATTTCATACATCGATAAGCTTTTTGCACTTTTCAGGTGGTATTTTCTCCCACTCTTCCTTTGCAGGGTTCTTTTCCCCAAATGGAGATTTCAGCTCCCCAAAAGATTTTCAATTGGATTGAGATGAGAACTCATTGATGGCCATTTTAAAACAGTAATTTTTTTTTTCCCTTTTCAACCATTCCCGATTGCTTTTAAATGTGTGCTTTGGGTCTTTGTCTTGCTGGAGGACCCATGATCTTCGCCTCTTACACTGAAATTTCGCTCTAAAATCTCTTGATAATTTTCTTATTTCATGATAACTGTGATACAGTCAAGGCTTCCAGATGTAGCAAAGCAGCCCCACAGCATAATGTATCCTCCACCATGCTTGACTGTTGGCAAGGTCTTCTTTTCCTTAAAGGCTTCATTGCGCCGTGTGTAAACATACTATTTGTGTGCATTGCTATAAAGCTCTGTTTTCGTTTCATCTGTCCATAAAATATTATCATTTGCTCTTTTGTATCAAGTACAAGTTCTCTATAGAAAAATGTTGTTTCACATTTAGTACTTAAACATTATGGGTGCCAATAATGGTGAGCACAACTATATGGCTGTCAGGTCAGATTTTGACTTGCCTTGCTTTCATAAAGAGTGCCAGATAGTGCAGCTGTTTCCCATATGCGCCTTTTTTTAGTCCTCCATTTTAAGAAATGAAAATACTGGAAAAAAGTTAGACTATAGTTGATGTACTTCCTCACAGCTGCATAACAATACCTCAGTATCTAAAAGGCATAATTGAGCTTTGCCACTACACATTTTATTATTTGTATTCAATAATCATGTTGTATTTTAGGACGGCATTGAGGATTGGGAATCTGTTTTCAATTGTCTTACCTTTAAAGGTTTAATTAAATAAACTAAATAAAACAATTTTTGTCCACAGGCATTTTTCCATGACCCTTCCTGCCAGTTTCAGAGGGAAAAACACTACTCGACCAGATTATGAGCACCAAAACTCCAACTTCTACGCAATCTCTGGTTTGATATTCAACATCTCTCCGAAGTTTAAACTGGAAATTTGATCCAGTCTTTCTGGACTGGGCTAATTATATTTGATTGTCATTTTTTTCCTGATTAACTCCTCCAAAAAATTAGTCACTGGTGAATTTACTTTGGGAGCGACAGCATCATAGTGGCACTGACCCTGCTAATTGTAACTGAAACTGTTTACTATTGTCATTTTTAAAATAAAATAGTGATATTGCAAAAGCTAAATACAGTGCCATGAAAAAGTATTGGCCCCCTTCTCAAATTCTTGTTTTTGCATAGTTTCCCCACTTTGTTTAAGATCATCAAACAAATGTAAATATCAGACAAATATAACCAAGTGAAGTTTAAATGTTGATTTCATGTATTAAGGGAAAAAAACTATTCAAAGTTACCTGGCCCTGTGTGAAAAAGTAATTACCCCCCGATGAAATAATTGTGTTTAATCACAATTTTTGGTAGATTTTCACTGACCCCACCCAAGCCTCAATCAAGAAATCTCTCTTAAAGGATCTCTCCAGACAAAATCAAGTTGGACAATAGATCTAAAAAAGCTGCAACAAAATAACTCGATCCAAAGAATTTTTGGAACAGTCGAGAAGTAAAGTAAAAAAAGCCATTTCTAAAGCCTTAGGGTTCCAGTGAACCATGGGGAGAGCCATTATCCTCACATGGAAAAAACATGGAACAGTGAACCTTCCCAGGAGCTGGCCTACAAAGATTACCCCAAGAGAACAGCAATGACTCATCCAGGAGGACTCAAAGGAACTCAGGACAACTTCTAAAGAACTGCAGGCCTCCCTTGCCTAATTTAATGTCAGTGTTCATGACACAACAATAAGGAAGAGACGGCAAAAATGGCATCCATGGCAGAGTTCCAAGGCAAAAACCACTGCTAACCAAAAAGAACATAAAGGCTCGTCTTACTTTTGCAAAAAAAACATCTGAATGGGTCCCAAGACTTTTAGGCAAATATTATATGGACTGACGAGATGAAAGTTAAGCTTTTGGAAGGTGTGTGTCTCGTTACATTATCACACATAACATCATTCAGTAAAAGAACACTATACCAACAGTCAAACATGGTTGTGGTAGTGTGATGGTCTTTGGCTGCTTTTCTCCTTCAGGACCAGTACAACTTTCTGTGCTTGATGTAACCATGAATTCGGCTCTTTAACAGAAAATCGTGAAGGAGAATGTTCTGCAGCAGGATAATGTTCCAAAACACACCAGCAAGTCAACTTCTGAATGGCTTAAAAAGACAAAATGAAGGTTTTGGAGTGGCTTAGTCAAAGTCCAGACTTGATTCTGATTGAAATGCAGTGGCATGACCCTAAAAAGGCCATTTATGCTCAAACCATCTGTTTTTGCTGAATTCAAACAATTTTGCAAGGAAGAATGGGCCAAAATATCTCCACAGAGATGTAAAAGACTCATTGCCAGTTATAGAAAACACTTTCAGTTGTTGCTGCTGAGGATGGCCCAACCATTTATTAGATTTAGGGTCCATTACCTTTTAACACAGGGCCAGGTAACTTTTTTCCAAATACATTATTTATATGAAATAACCATTTAAAATCAGCTTTTTAAGTTTACTTGGTTTATATTTGTCTGATATTTGCATTTGTTTGATGATCTTAAACAGAAATATAAGAATTTGAGAAGGGGGCCAATACTTTTTCACGGCACTGTTATATATTAACCTGTGTCTTTCAGCCATGGATGGAGTGCCCTTCATGATCTCTGAGAAGTTTGCATGTGCCTCATCAGAAGTAAGTTTTTCTATTCCTACAGCAAGTATTGTTAATGTATTGTAAATGTACCTGTACTTAAGTAAATGTACTTTATAGTAGTAATGCAAAAAACAGTTAGCTGTATTCATGTATTGAGTACCAGTCATCCAGGTCTCGATAGTCCACAAGGTTTAATCAAAAGCATGTTGAGGTTTCATCAGTTGTAAATTCATGGTGCACACACATTTAAATCTTTGATACAATACTTTATTTGTTTTATAGCCTAAGATTAGGGCTGCACGATATTGGGAAAAAAATTATATTGAGTTTTTTTTTCTTTCTTTCTTCTGTAACACTGATATATATATTGCAGTGTGAAAAAATACAGGATAACATACTCGTGGCATGTGAAATCCAGCACACATTTTTCCTTTTCCCCTCCATGTATTTTTTTTTTTTACACATTATAGAGCACAAAAGTATGGTGAGGTATTTGTGTGAAGTTTACCTCTATTTAAATGCACTGTAGTATTGATCAGGTAAGTGTCCAGCCAGTCATTAAGTTTTAAATTATTTCTTTTCATGCACAGTTATAGTGTAGTCCGTATAGCACTATTCATTTGTTTTTAATCAATCTGTAATTTTACACATTCGTTTTAACATGATATGCATTAGCATTTCTGTATTTGAGTGCATTAGTTTAAAGTAAACAACACACACTGGTGTGTACACTTTGTACGTGGATCAGACTACAAGATTTTAATCCCTTTATTGGCCGGATATGCTATCGTGGCTGATTTTCCAGATCAGGTATGACAAAACTCCTTGTAGTGTGTGTCGCGTATATTGGGTTTTGGATAAAACGTAATTTATTTAAGAAATAAATTTGTTGAAGATGAAAGTTTTCGTTCTGTTCCGGTTTAGTCCGATAACGTCAGAATCAAACTAGTTTTGTCTCATAAAGGGTACCACATCACTTTTTATATGTATAAAATTTAGGGAAAAGCGACAAGAAACTTTTTATCAGTCTCATAATTTAAAGTTTGCTACATTCTATGAAATACGAGTTCTAGATGACAGAGCTTTACTTATTAAACTCAAAACACACACAAAACACAACAAGGAGTGAAATTGTATAGAATATTTAATGACATCTACAAAGGATCCATAGGGAAACACAGAGTCTAACTACAGGAAGAAAATAACACTTATAATGGTGAAAGACAGAAAAATAGACGTACGAAAAGGGAAATAGAACATTGTGTGTTGCTAAAGTTGAAAACGTGAGGCTTTAATGTGTTCAGTCCGAACGAGAGAGAGAGAGAGCAAAATTGGGATTTTGTGTGAAGCTAGTAATTTCCCCAAAATTATTAGGCACCTGTTGTGCTGTACTTACGACCGTAGATAAGTTGGTCGGTGGGGATGGTCTTTCTCCGGACATTTCATGAGGAAAACGAAGCAGGTTTAGTTGAAGGTGAAAACGATGTAGAAAAATAAAACAAAAACAAAAGAGGCGGAAGAAGAATTATTTTTTTTTGTTTGTCACGCTTTGTTGGTAGTCTATGACCGTCTCTCTCCCTGCCGGTTTTCGGGATCCGCTAGCATGTTCAGAGAACCCGCGTTTGGCTGGGAGCGTATCTGGTACCAACTGTTGCAGCAGCAACTGTTCTGGACGCTTAGCAGCGGTGATCCACAGAGGCTAGGAAGCCGGCTCTCCATCCCTAAGGCTCAAGTTTGCCGAGCCGCGTGTTTGAACAACAGAAGGGAGCCGTGCCGAGGTCACCCAGAGCAAGCCAGAGGAAAAACAGAGAGCCCACCAGAAGATGCGAGAGTCAGAGGTTAAATACCCCGGAGGCGTGTCCCAGAGGACAGAGGAAGACCACACCCCTCAACTTGAAATTCAGTCTGCAATTTACCCATAAGAATAGTGTAAAAATCATATCTTGATATAGAGTACTCCCAACTTTGTACTCTTACTCATAGATCAAGCATATACAATGATTGTTTAAACGTTAGTCTTTGCAAATCAACTGCTTATGGTTCAGTGCAACACTTTCATGCTGTTGGGCTTCAAATCAAGACAAGTTCTCGAAATCTCGCAGCTGCACCTGTAATGTTGACACACTGATACAGACATCAAAGCATACATTGAGAGTATTTCTGCAGAGTTCGTGAAATGTCACAACAGACATTTAATTTTCAATTCAAGAAAAACCCTGAATGGAAGTCCACCTTGCAGTAAATCTGAAACGTCAGTGGGTGGCGCCCGTGTCCCAGCAATTGTTCCTATTGAGGAGAGGATATCCCCAACTTTTGGCTGCTGTCAAGTTAAACGAAGAAAATGACTCTTTGATGACTGTAAACCAATAGTTAGACCTGCTAATTAATTTAGGGTCCACTTGACCTACGCCAGGCATTCTTTTAGTGGCCGTCTCACAGCAGGGCGGCTTGGAAGAATGCAGTTTATCAAGTTGTTGGTGGGGGGTGGGGGATGGTTTGGCAACTGGGTCAGAGTCACTACATGTTACATAATCCACAACCCACGATTTGGCCATACAACATCAAAATGAAATGTCTACCATTGGGGTATTCAACAAAAATTTTAAAAGGTCCAGATTGAGAAAAATTCTTTAAGCAATTTATCATTGTTTGTTTGTTTTCTATGTTCAGTGTTTGTTTGATACTCTTCTATGTACCCTGGCTTTGCAATATAGCATTTTATCACCCTCTTTAAATAACCTTTGTCAATACCAAAAAAAAATTCCCGAAAACTGTCAAAAAAACAACAACAAAGAATATATAGTACCCAATTTATTTAAAATTACTATACACACATGCATTATATGTCACACTTTTGTGTCATGGAATATCAATTGCATTCGATCGCTGGCAAAGAGAATTAAAATTATGGATTATATCACTTAATTTAAAACAGACCTCCTATTACAAGAAACGCACCTTATTGAGTCAGAAGAAAATTGCCTCATTGACTCTAATTTGACTCAGGCGATCTCGGCCTTTTATAACAGAAGACAAAGAGGAGTCTCAATACTAGTTCATAAAAGACTACTTTTTACAATAAATAGTACAGTAGCAGATCCAGAAGGCCGATACATAATTATACAGGCTACAATATTTAACAAACATTACACAATTGTCAATGTATACGCTCTTAATAAAGATGATCCAGCCTTTTTTCACATGCTCTTTTCACACTTGTATAACAGCCAATTCTACAATTATCATGGGAGGTGACTTTAACCTTCCGCTAAATCCCCTTATACTTATAAATCGCTCAAATCTCAAAAATAGCAATCAGCCACAATGTGCCAATATGTTAGAGTAGTATATGGACGACTTTAGACTTGTTGACATATGGAGGCTGAAAAAACCTACAAAAAGAGAATACACATTTTTCTCGTTGGTTCACTGCTCTTTCTCAATATGTTTTTTCTCTCAAACAATTCGGCAGCTCGAAGAATCATCTCCAAAATACATCCAATCATCATCAGTGGCCACGCAACAATTTATCTCAATCTAAAAATGTAGTCAAATCTGGGACCCCCACCAACATGGCGCTTTAACACGTCCCTATTGAAGGACCCGTACTTTGATTCTTTCGTGAGGAAGGACTGGGACGAGTTTTTGAAATTCAACAACTCTCCAAGCATATCCCCATCTCTGCTGTGGGAAACCGAGAAAGCTTCAATTAAATAGTCACGCAAAGACCCCACTCTCCTGGCTAATTATCAGCCCTTATCACTGATTAAGGTCTGGGACGGGGACCTGGCAGTGATAGTAACGGAGGTGAGGTGGGTTTTCATAGCTCCATGGCAGTGCTCCTGAGGCCGGGCTCGAGGGATGCTTGGCGTGGGGGCTCCCCTCTCATGCTCCGTGGGTGTTCCATGGGTTGCCCCCTTATCGTTCTCTTGTCGGGTGCCCCTATCCGCCTTCTTGTCCAACAAACAAGGGACACCGTCACGCCCTCAGGCTGGGCGGGGACTGGCTGTATTGTGGGTCCTCTGGGTTGAGGGGGGCATCTTGCTCTCCTGCAGGTGGGGTGGTCGGGGCGCATGCGGCGGCGGGGGGTGGTGGAGGGGTCTCTGGGGGGGGTGGCATTGGGTCCCCGCAGCCTCCTCCGAGTGGCCGGTTGTTGTGGTGCCTTGGTGGGGCCGGTTGATCATCCTGGGTCCCTCGGTGTGGGACGGGCTACTCTCGGGTGGACTCCTCAGCCCGATCCCGCCTTTCGATTGATTGGGTGGGGTCCTCAGGCTCCGCGGTGCAGGAACAGCAATTATAGGACACTTCGCTCAGTCATTGTGAATCCGAAACGGTGTCTATTCACTTGTATGTGCACACTTCTGGGACGTTTTCGCTGGGTTTGGGGCCACTCACTCATTGCGACAAATAATGAATATGCGAATTGCTTGGGTATCCCCTCACTCACACTCTGGTCCTATAGATGTTTATAATTTACATAGCCACTCCCACCACACTTCAGTTGTCCTGCATGCTTCCTCTCCTGTCTTATCTTGTCCTGTCCTTCCCTCACAGCGTGTAGCACTAGTGCCCTATACAACACTCATATCTAATGTGCCTTTGTTCTAGATATATAATGACTTAGTTATCTTGTATCCTGTTAGTGCTTTGTCTTTTGTTGTCTTCTTTTCTCACTCCTCTCTAGAAACCTTGTTCTGTTTGACTGATTGACTCTGATTCTCAATAAATATCCATTATAATAGTAAGAAACCACAGCGACAGCTTAAAAACTCCACTGTGACACAGTAAAACTGCATAAAAGGGATACGGATCCTCCATTCTGCTTGACCTAACAGCCGAACAAGACCAAAAAAAAAAAAAAGATATAGACGCATAACCTGCTGCCTTTTGTTTTCTCCGATAACTCTGTGACGCGGTCTGCCCAGTGTAGTTGGAAGCCCGGAAGCATTACGGCGCCACTGGGGACACAAAGCCGTGTCTCCATGAAGCACAGGGCTGCGGAACATCCGACTGAACCGTTTTAGAGGTCATGTTATGTTTGTTCTTAACATTTGTGTTTTGCTTCAAAATAGCATTTCACATATATGCACTTTTAATAACTGCTCCCAGTGGAAACGTCCCACTGAGAAGTACAAACAAAAATGACTCTGGCCATGCCATTTTAAGCACCATTTGTTCCAGATGTTCTCTTCCTTTACCGGTCATTTCCAGATCTTTCTACTCAACTTCCATGCCGAGTCTCTTTCTCTCTCCATTGCTACGTTTCTCATCTTTGTCTGGTCAGTGCACAGTCACTGATTACGGCCTTAGATGCAGATTTGATTGGCTGAAGGGAATGACTGACCTCGAATATGATTGGTCAGTTCAGTTCGTTACTACCGCAAAGCTTGAAATGCTGCACATTTAAAATAAAGTACCCCATATGTCTCGAATCATAAATGTTATTTATTTATTTATTTTTTGCTATGGTGACTGGGTTATAGATTAAAATATGAATATGAGACAAATGTTCAGAATTATAGCTTGTATTTCATGGTATTTAAATCAATGTGTTAAACATCTCAGGACAGCGCACCTTTTGTTTGAAGCCACCCACTTTTCAAGTGAGCAAAAGTATTGGAACATGTGACTGATGGGTGTCTTTAGTTGCCCAGGTGTTGCCTTTTAGATTGATTGCAGAAACATTAGATAGTGCTTGTTTTTGTCTTTGGGTTTCACCTGTGAAAACTGCATTTGCTGTTAAACAAACATGAAGACCAGAGCGCTACCTTTGGGAGAAAAGCAAACCACTTTGCAGCTGAGAGAAGAGGGGAAATTGATCAGAGCTATTGCACAAACATTGGGCATAGCCCATACAACAATTTGGAATGTCCTGAAAAAGAGAAAAACTACTGATGTACTGAGCAACAGACATCGAACAGGTCGGCCAAGGGTATCAACCCCAGTTGATGCCAGAAACATTTGAGAGCTGTGAAGAAACACCCAAAGACAACAGTCAGTGACATCACTGCCAATCTCCACAATCCACATTCCAATCTCCCATCAGTCACATGTTCCAATACTTTTGCTCACTTGAAAAGTGGGTGGCTTCAAACAAATGGTGCTTCAAAGAAAAGGTGCTCTGTCATGAGTTGAAGACATCTACCATGAAATAAAAGCTCGGATTCTGAACTTTTGTCTCATATTCATCTTTTGATCTGAAACCCAAATCTCTTCAATATACCAAAAAAAAAAGGAATTGACCTTGCCATTCCAATACTTTTAGAGGGGACTGGGAGAGCCCCTACTACTCAGCAGGAAAAACAAGTCATATTCCATCCATCCATCCATTTTCTGAGCCGCTTCTCCTCACTAGGGTCGCAGGCGTGCTGGAGCCTATCCCAGCTGTCATCGGGCAGGAGGCGGGGTACACCCTGAACTGGTTGCCAGCCAATCGCAGGGCAACAACCATTCGCACTCACAGTCATGCCTACGGGCAATTTAGAGTCTCCAATTAATGCATGTTTTTGGGATGTGGGAGGAAACCGGAGTGCCCGGAGAAAACCCACGCAGGCACGGGGAGAACATGCAAACTCCACACAGGCGGGGCCGGGGATTGAACCCGGGTCCTCAGAACTGTGAGGCTGACGCTCTAACCAGTCGTCCACCGTGCCGCCACAAGTCATATTAATGTAGTTTAATCTTCTTCTGGTCATTTAACTAATCTACTGTTGCATGCACCACAGTGCCCCTAAGAAGCCAAGACAAGCACGGCAGGAACAGCACACTCAACAAAGCACACACACAATAGACGCAAGGTTAGTTTTAGTTTTCAAATTGCTTAGCAAGGTTTGAATGTGGCCTCACTTCGCTGCCCCCTCCTCCTGCCCTCGTGTCACTGACTAAAGCCATGTCCCTCACTAACGTCAGCAGCAAGTTACATGTTTAGCTTTCCTTGTTTTGTCTCCGGATGTGTCCAATTCCTTCTTTTTAAGTTTGGTTTGCAAGCCTGCTGGGTGTACATACAACGAGGCTGATGTGTGTGTGTGCATGCAAATGATTAACATCTCTTCGGTCACGCCTCCTGTCTCTACAGTGTCTGATAGGTTGTTCATATCGCGGCAAGACTAAATTAAATTATAGGCATTAGATCAGGCCAGAGAGGCATTAATTTTCAAAAGATAATTTAATATTATTCTACTGTCAGGTCGTACAGACAGTTTTAACATATATGACAAAAGTTTTTGTTTTGTTTTAACTGCAAACTCACCTTTAAGGGGCATTGAAAGAAATGCGTTGAAGGGAATTCCTGTTAATTCGACAGCCCCAATTTACACGTTAACGTCACATAGATTAGTCCAGCTTTGTGGCTGGTGGTAAGAATGACATGATACGTCTGGGCCACTCTGGTGTACAATGTGTGATAGCTATTACTACATACTGTCCATGATTTGTATTGTTTTGATGACTCACCTGACTTATTCAATAAACATTGTCTTCCTGTTCAGTTGCAGCAAGTGGATCTCATTGGCATTACCATCAAAACATTGGCTGAAATTGAGAAAGAAGTGAGTATTTAAGGAATATTAATTGATTTAATTCATCCATCCATTTTCCAAACCTCTTATCCTCACGAGGGTCGCGGGCGTGCTGGAGCCTATCCCAGCTATCTTTGGGCACTCAGTGTGTGGGGTCAGTGGAGGGGAAGGCTCCACACCTGCCTGTCTAACTGGCTGGCCAGCCGCCGACCGCTCAGTGCGGCCGCTGCGACTGATTTAATTACATTTTTTTTTAAATACTTAAGAGCTCATTTAGCAATGTCTCACATATCAAGTGTATTCTTCCATATTTTAGTTAAACAAACATACCAGTATGTGCTCATAGTTACTATCCAACCAAGCAGTGTTTCTCCAAACTTTTTTACTCCACACCAAAACATATTTAGCTTTCCAATCAGTCAAATAAATAGATGCTGAGGTTTTAGTCCTAAAAAGCACATACTGTACTTAAGGTAAATATACTGTACAACTGAATTGTACTTGAAGTAAAAAACATACTGTACAGGAAAAAAAAAATGGAACTGTACAGTTTTTGTTTTGTTTAAAAAAGCTGTTGGGATAGTTACAAGTTTCCTTCTAATATCCATCCATCCATTTTCTGAGCCGCTTCTCCTCACTAGGGTCGCGGGCGTGCTGGAGCCTATCCGGCGGGGTACACCCTGAACTGGTTGCCAGCCAATCGCAGGGCACATACAAACAAACAACCATTCGCACTCACAGTCACACCTACAGGCAATTTAGAGTCTCCAATTAATGCATATTTTTGTGATGTGGGAGGAAACCGGAGTGACCGGAGAAAACCCACGCAGGGACGGGGAGAACATGCAAACTCCACACAGGCGGGGCCGGGGATTGAACCCTGGTCCTCAGAACTGTGAGCCTGACGCTTTAACCAGTCGTCCACCGTGCCGCCTTCCTTCTAATATGTTTCATCGTATTTAATATTTGAAATGTAAATTTTAATTGTATTTGAGTGTATTTTTTCCCCACGTACCACTAGAGAGAGCCCACTTACCACACTTAAAGAATCACTGTATCTTTCGCTTTCTTCTCAGTGTACAGTACTTGATGGGGAATGATATGGTGTCGATGCAATGTTTTCGACAAAGGCTAAACGCTAAGTAGAAGGTGTTTGAAATGTCTTGGGGAAAAAAAACCAAAACCTTTTTTTTATTAGTATGATTACAGTTTTCGTACCGAACACAGCGCTGCGGCACGGCTCCCTCCCAGTCCAACTCGGACATCTCTGAGCTCTGAGGCCTGATGAACCCCACTACTGCCCTCACCACACCCCCTGCAGAGACACCAGCAGGACAGATTTGCTTATGTCCACTTAGGGACACCCCACTAGACTATACGCTCCACTCATCCACAAGTGTATTGAGAAAGAAGAATGTGGCAACAGTGAATTGCTTTTATCCTTCTCATCATTATGCAGTTGAAATGGCAGTGAAATGCATTTTAACTGGGATATATAAGTAAAATGTCAAGAGAACCACTATACCTCTCTGGACGAATAACGTACTAGTTATAAAACATGGGTTTGAGACGCGTTATTACACTGAGTTTAAGCAAGTTTAAACTATAACGGGGTAGCACATTGTTCACTATAACAACAATTAGACACATTTCATGACTTTAAACATGCATTACCTAACAATATGTTTTGGTTTTCTGTGTATAGCGAATAACCACATCCAATGTGATGGACTTTAATTAAATGTACTGTGATTTTACTGTCTGTTGAGTGATTATTGATTGGAGCATTTAGGCCAATCAGAAGGCTAACGCTGGTCATAGGGGGAAATGTTTTTTTGTAACTTTCAACAAAGCATGATTTAGTGATTTAACTTGATTCTAAAGTTTACTATTTGTGGGAATTGATTTATTTTGCTCTAATGATTATTGTAACCATGCTTAATGTTCAACAATGAGTATGCTTGCAGTTAGTTACAACTGTTTGAGGCAACAAATTATGTATTGACATTGGCTTATGAAATACTTTAAAATTTTAGCAGGTGTAGCTTCTGGTATTTATGTGCAATGAGGTTGGTCAGAGTTTTCTTTACACAAACAAAAAACACCAGCAATTTACTGTTTACACAACAGTATGCTTTATTATTATATATACCATTATTTTAAAGCTGTTATGCTTCTCAATCAGTTAAATTGATCGACTTCGGGTTCCTGTTTATACTCCACACATTTTTTTTAATTCACAATAATTAATTTTTTAATAAATTTATTAGGGGTGGGACTTTAACGTGTTAATTGCGATTAATTATTTTAAAACAATTCAGTTAAAAAATGAACGCATTTTAATCACATTTTGTGTTCCAAACAACGCAGAACCTTTGTCAGTGCACGATTTCCTGGTACACCGATGACACTGATGCCCACGTCAGAGCTCGGCTACCAAAATGGAGAAATTGGAGGAAACAGTGTTGCAAGGACTGATGGGAAGCAATTTTTTTCAAAAAAATAAAATGAAAATCCTGATGGAAGCCTTGTTTTATGCAAATTGTGCAAAAAGGAGTTTTCATACCACTGAAGCACTTCAACCCTCAGTCATATGGTCCAACGTTTCAATTGCCACACAAAACCCATTTAAATACCAATACTATTCCCCCCCAAAAAACTGTCCTAAAATGGCACTTTTAACTTTAGGTCTGTTTAATTTGGGCCATGGATATTTTATATTAGTTTTTCTCCTGTTTTGTATTGAAATGCAATCAAATGCATTTTTCCAGAGTGAACAATATTCCTGTCTGTGTCTATTATTTGATTCAGTAACCCACTAAAATCCATTTAAATTAAACCATGTTGCTTTTCAGGAATTTTTTTGTTCTACGATAAAAAACGCAATTAATCGAGATGAATTACAAAGCCTTTAATGAATTTTATTACATTTTTAATTGAGTATCACCCCTAGTATTTACAAGGTGCTTTTATTGTCAATTCTTCAACGTATGTAACACATACAAAGTATTGAAATTAAAGTACTCAAGGACCTGCGGTGCTACAAAAGAGTATAAATTATAACATCAAAATAAAAAACTAAATAAAATTATGGTATATACAGTATAAAAAGTATTCATTGAATGTGCAAATATCAAAGATCAGGTGACGTGTGCAACATAGTCAAGGTCAGAGAACCAATGCAAATAAGACATAAATTAGATGACAAAAGCACACAGACTTTCATATACTGTATAATATATTAACATGTAGACCTGTTGTGAATTGCGTCATTCATCTACGTGATAGAAAAAAACATGTTTTGCAGAGTACTGCAACAGTTTAGATAAAGGTCAAATGTAGTGAATTTTAGGTTCATGAAATTTTACTTTTTGTGAGTTGTGATGATAATGACTACCATGATATTAATACATCACGTTGATTATAAATGCAATAATGGATTTACATACCGCCTTTCATGACAACCAAGGACGCTTTACAAAAAAGGAAAAAGGGGGTTGAGCGTTTATTGCAGGATCTGGTGTCCATGCTGTTGTCAACCACAGAGAGGGTGCCGTCCACCATCGCGGAGCTGCGGACAGTCCCCGATAGAAGCCTTGTTGGCTGCAGTTGGGACAGCGATGAAGTCCATAGCCTTCCACCAAGACAATGAAGGAGGGTCCGACAGCCGAGGCCGAAGAGCAGCAACGATGTTCATGGCACAACTGAAACTGGAAGAGCCACCACTGAAGGGGGACGGCGACCGCGGCAGAATGAATGGGAGAAAGTTGACCAGGATCCAACAACACTGTGGCATTTTGTCCCAGGTCCTGTGTGTCCATTTACTGTATCTGTAAAAGCCTTTTTAGGATGCATTTTGAATGGTGTGTTCATGCCGTTCAAAACGCAACGGTGCGTCAAGGTGGGCGCTTACCATTGCGGCGCTGCGCCTCGACTTGAAATGCTTGTTCTTTCTTTAAACTATCTTTATTTTACAACATTTCAACGATACACTTGAGTTCATAGCATTGCTGTGGCGTCAAACAGCGTATCCAATAATAAAAAAGTGTCCCCAAAAAAATCTACTTTTACCTCTGTACCCTTTTCGAGGATTGTAGAACTAACGAAGAAAAGGAACAGATTTTATTGTGAATTTTCACAACGAAGTCCATTCCTCTGATATGAGAGTGGCACTTAACCAAGGTGAATGGCAACAGCAAAATTCCCATTCACTTACAGTAAATGTTCATTGAATTGAATTGGTTTTTTTGTTGTGAAAATCATGTTTTGTTGGTTTGTCCTTTTAACACTGATTATGTGTGCAACTGATGCGTGGTTCATTTTGTGCATGACCTGGATGACTGAGAATCTACACAGACAATAAAATATATACCTGTTGTGAATTTGAAATAAACCATATTTTATTTTTAAAATTAGGAAGTGTTCTGTGAACTCCAGATGAAACTTGCGGTGTTCCGTACCTCCAACAAGGGTATGAACCACTGCAGTAGGGGGTGTTCTGCTGGGATAGACCAGCCAATTATAGTGCAGCGGCGCGTGTCCTGGAGCTGAATCTGACTTTGCAGCTGCTTTGATGCGTAAGCATCATAAATTTGAACTACCTCAAAGCCAGTGTCTAGAAGTATTCATTTGTTCCTGCTCAACGGAAGCGCCGTTCATCCGGAAGAACGGCGCAACAAAGACACCCGGAAACCACCACACTTCATCGAACATTATTTTGCTGCATCTTCCCTACACGACTTCACCGCTCCGCCGCTTTGGCAATAAGGTGAGCGTTTTCTTACATTGAATCTGGCGGCCGCGCCGTGCGGTTGGAGACGGGAAGCCATATGCGGAAATGAATGGGCGGTGCGTGTGGGGGCTGTAAATTGGCAGGCAGGAATATTTTTATTGTTCAACTAAATTTGGAATTGTTTATAGAAAAAGACCTGGAGGTGGGGCTCGAAGGCGCGCGCCTGGTGGCCGGGCCTGCGCCCATGGGGCCCAGCCAGGTACAGCCTGAAAGGGGACCGTGGGTCCCCCTTCCCATGGGCTCACCACCTGTGGGAGGGGCCATAGGGGTCGGGTGCAGTGTGAGCTGGGCGGTGGCCAAAGGCCTTGGCGATTCAATCCCCGGCTACAGAACCTGGCTCTAGGATACGTGGAATGTCACCTCTCTGGCAGGGAAGGAGCCCGAGTTGGTGTGTGAGGATGAGAAGTGCCAACTGTCAGGCTCGCCTCCACACACGGCTTGGACTCTGGTACCAGTCCTCTTGAGAGTGGTTGGACTCTCTTCTACTCTGGAGTTGCCCACGGTGAGAGACCCCGGGTCGGTGTAGGTATACTTATTGCCCCTCGGCCTGTACAATGGGGTTCACCCCGGGACAAGAGGGTAGCCTCCCTCCTCCTTCGGGGGGGGGGGGGGTTCTGACTGTTGTTTGTGCCTATGCACCTAATAGCAGTTCAGAGTACCCACCCTTTTTGGAGTCCTTGGAGGGGGTGCTGGAGAGCGCTCCTGCTGGTGACTCCATCGTTCTGCTGGGAGACTTCAATGCTGGGCAATGACATTGAGACTTGGAAGGGTGTGATTGGGAGGAACCGCGCCCACCGATCAGAACTCGAGTGGTGTTCTGTTAATGGACTTCTTTGTAAACCACAGATTGTCCATCACGAACACCATGTTCAAGCATAAGGGTGTCCACACGTGCACTTGGCACCAGGACACTCTAGGTTCCAGTTCGATGATCGACTTTATAATCGTGTCATCGGACTTGCGGCTGCATGTCTTGGACACTCGGGTGAAGAGAGGGACGGCGCTGTCAACCGATCACCACCCGATGGTGGGGAAAGATGCCGGTCGGACCTAGCAGGTCCAAACATATTGTGAGGGTCTGCTGGAAACGTCTGGCAGAATTCCCTGTCAGAAGGAGTTTCAACTCCCACTTTCGACAGAAATTCACCCACATCCCAGGGGAGGCGGGGGACATTCAGCCCGAATGGACAATGTTCTGCGCCTTCATAGCTGAGGCGGCCGACCGGAGCTGTGGCCGTAAGGTAGTCTGTGCTTGTCATGGCGGCAATCACCGAACTCGTTAGTGGACACCAGCGGTGAGGGATGCCGTCAAGCTGAAGAAGGAGTCTTATCGGGCCTTTTTGGGCTGTGGGACTCCTGAGGCAGCTGATCGGTACCGGCTGGCCAAGCGGAATTCAGCTTTGGTGGTCGCTGAGGCAAAAACCATGGGAGGAGTTCAGTGAGGCCATGAAGAACGCTTTCCGGATGGCTTTGAAGAAATTCTGGTCCACCATCCGGCATCCGGAGGGGGAAGCAGTTTGCCATCAACAGTGAGGATGGAGCACTGCTGACCTCGAATTGGTATGTCGTGAGCCTGTGGGTAGAATATGTGGAAGACCTCCTCAATTCCACCGAAACGCCTTCCCATGAGGAAGCAGAGTCTGGGGTCTCTGAGTCGGGCTCTCCTATCTGTGGGGTTGAGGTCACCGAGGTGGTTTAAAAAGCTCCTCGGTGGCAAGGCCCCAGGGGTGGATGAGATTTGCCTGGAGTTCCTAAAGGTTCTGGATGTTGTGGCGCTGTCCTGGTTGACACGCCTCTGCAACATCGTGTGGACATAGGGGACAGTGCCTCTGGACTGGCAGACTGGGGTGGTGGTTCCCCTTTTTAAGAAGTAGGTGTGTCCAACTACAGGGGGATTATACTCTTCAGCCTCCCTGTTAAGGTCTATTCAGGTGTGCTGGAGGAGGGTCCGTCGGGAAGTCGAATCTCAGATCCAGGAGGAGCAGTGTGGTTTTCATTCTGGCCGTGGAATAGTGGACTAGCTCTACACCATAGGCAGAGTCCTCGAGGGTGCATGTGAGTTGCCCAACCAGTCTGTGTTTGTGGACTTGGAGAAGGCGTTCGACCGAGTCCCTCGGAAGTCCTGTGAGGGGTGCTTTGGGAGTATGGGTTACCGAACCCCCTGATACGGGCTGTTCGGTCTCTGTACGGTTTGGTTTGCATCTTTGCTTTTTGCAGACGATGTGGTTCTGCTGGCTTCATCAAGCTGTGATCGCCAACTCTCACTGGAGCGGTTCACAGCCGAGTTTGAAGCGGCTGGGATGAGAATCAGCACCTCCAAATCTGAGACCATGGTCCTCAGTCGGAAAAGGGTGGAGTGCCCTCTCCAGGTCGGGGATGAGATCCTGCCTCAAGTCTAGTTCACGAGTGAGGGAAGAATGGAACGGGAGATCGACAAGCGGATCAGTGCAGTGTCTACAGTGATGCAGACTTTGTATTGGTTCGTTGTGGTGAAGAAGGAGCTAAGCTGAAAGGCGACGCTCTCAATTTACCAGTCGATCTACGTTGCTACCCTCACCTATGGTCACTGAAGGAACCTGTGTTTTAAAATCTCCTAACTCCCGTGGTTCCAAGCGTGTTCGTTTTCGTGAAAGAACTTCGTTCACAACAATGTATCAAAACCAACCAATTTATTCCTGACAGAGGAGTCTATACATTTGCAGAGCTCTGGGTTCGTAACTACCCTATCTTATCCTTAGCAGATAAAGTAGTCGAACAAAAACTATTTGACTCTACCCCAGACTTTATACAATGTTTCAAACAGGCCAGTATGGAATCGCTGTCGTCTGATTGGTTCGTAATCTGACGTCATCGTTGTTCTGCGGACCATCTGATCTGGCTCCAGACTTCTGCTCCAGGTGTCGCCTGCAGATGTCGGCTCACATTCCTGCATTCAATGTTTATAGTGGCTCCCCGCAGTTCCTTTCTTCCTTGAGATCTGTCTCCAAATACCCCCCGATGGGAGCCAAATACCCCTATACTCCAATACACATTCTCTTCCAAACTAGTTAGAATTACACATTAGAATATAAATTATTCTATATTCCCTTCATCACGAACTGTGGGTCCCGGTTACAAGCGGCCGTAATGAGTTTCCTCCGCAGGGTGTCCGGGCTCCCCCTTAGAGATAGGGTGAGAAGCTCTGTCATCTGGGAGGGGCTCAAAGTAGAGCCCCTGCTCCTCCACATTGAGAGGAGCCAGATGAGGTGGCCTGGGCATCTGATTAGGATGCCTCCTGGACACCTCCCCGGTGAGGTGTTCCTGGCGCGTCCCACCGGGAGGAGACCCAGGACATGCTGGAGAGAACGCCTCTGGATCCCCTCGGAAGAGCTGGATAAAGTGGCTGGGGAAAGGAAAGTCAGGGCCTCTCTGCTAATGCTACTGCCCCCGCGACCGACCCCAGATAAGCTGAAGAAAATTGATGGATGGATCTAAAAAAATTAATAAATACAAATGTAAATATAAGTCAATAAATGAGACTTAAAGTTATAAATAACTTGTGAAATTTGCCATCCTAAATGGTTTTGTTGTACAAAAACTTCAGTGAAGGCATTTCATTTTGATGGTTTACGGTCACATGACCCTAGTCTAGTTTGAGGTTGCAGTGTGGAATTGTGGGTAAGAAGCAGGAAGACATTAAGGACAGATCTGGAAACAGGAATGCATGGTACATATTGACACAGACATTTACACTGTGTTCAGGAGGTGCCCACGGTAATTGTACCTTTGCTTATTTGTGTTTCATGATTAGTTGCTTACAATATGCTTTGGGTGTATAATCGACATTTCATGTGTAATTAATGTGTTGTCCATTGTGTTAGCATTATCCTCAAGAACTCATTTGGACTTCTGTTTTACCCATAGTTTTCACGGTGTCTCGTGATTTTTGTGACGTCATTGGTGGAGAAGGAGAAATAAATGAAAATCTGGACATCAGTACGAATCGTGGCCTTATTGCTGTAGCTACAGTGAAAACATAACGCAAGAGTTGAGAGACGAGAGCTGCGCATCGAAGCTAGTGGAAGGCAGACTGCCAAGATAGAGGACGACATCGTCAATCGTGAAGTACTGCGACGGTACCAGTGGAGGGCAGTATCTACCAGAGGGAGCTCAAGCTCTTCCTATATCCTTACGTGGCTTCAAGCAGATGAGGAGCTCTGTGGTAAATTGTGATTCGAGAGTACCATCCTACAACAGTATGAACGTTTGTCAAGGTTGAAAAAGCTTAGCTATTAAGCAAGAGAGATTTTGACTGAATCCTACATGTCCCTGCTTTATAGTGAGAAGTTGTGTGGTTTTGACGTGAGGAGTTCAAAGGCCTTACCAAATTAGTATATTTAGGGGTAAGGGGTTTAACATGATATGCTCTACGTTATTGTCATAGGTGTGTGTTCTGGTTGTTGTCTTCACCGTCTCGTACACACCTGCTCCTTAAACACCTGTGGCCCATTCACCCTAATTACCCCTGGCATTTAACCTCAGTCTCATTCTTTCTAGTCGCCAGTTCGTTGTACCTTGTCGTCGCATTCCAGCATTCCTTGTTTCCACGTCACCGACTCACAGTAAGACTAGACCCTGTTCCTGTCATGAACGGAACAGAGGATAGAACCCAAAAATGCACGACTCCAAAACAAATGGACAGTTTAAAAAAAGAGAGGTTTAATATACGGGCAGAGGTCGGTACACAGGCAGGCAATCCAAAAAAGGCAACAGTATCCAAAAACATGAGGCAAAAAGGCGAGGTCGATAATCGGAACAGTGTCTAGTCTTGCTGTGAGTCTTTGACGTGGAAACAAGGAATGCTGGAACGCGACGACAAGGTACAACGAACTGGCGACGAGAAAGAATGAGACACGAGGTTAAATGCAAGGGTAATTAGGGTGAACGAGGCACAGGTGGAGAAGATGCTCTTAGGAGCAGGTGTGTGTGAAACAGGGGGAAGACAAAAACCGGAACACACACCCATGACAGTACCCCCCCCCCCCCCCCCCCCCCCCCCCCCCCCCTTAACGGCTGGCCCCAGACGGCCCCGGAGCCCCTGGATGCGCAACGTGGAAGTCCCGAATGAGCGAGTCATCCACGATAAACGCAGACGGCACCCATCAACGTTCCTCAGGCTCGTAGCCTTCCCAGTCCACCAGATATTGAAACCCCCTCCGACGAGACAACAGCCGCTTCACAGAGAAGACAGGGCCCCCATCCCCAAACCGGGGGGGAGGAGGGGGCCTGGAAGGCGGGACCAGAGGGGACTCCCGGGTTGGCTTGAGTAGGTTGACGTGAAAAGCAGGGTGGACCCGCATCGACCTTGGGAACCTAAGCTTCACGGTGACAGGGTTGATGATCTTTGTGATGGGGAAGGGCCCAACGAACCTGGGAGTGAGCTTCTTGGACTCCACCCGGAGTGGAATATGTTTGGTTGAGAGCCAAACTCGCTGACCCACTTTGCAGTTCGGGGCCGGTGTCCTTCGACGGTCAGCAGCGGTTTTGTAGGACCGTCCTTGGCGCAGCAGCATCTGGCAGCCTCGCTCCCAGGTCCTCCTGCAGCGTCTCACCAAGGTCCATGCCGCTGGAACTGTGGACTCTGGGGTTATGGCAGGAAACAGAGATATTTGGTAACCATGCACAACGTCTCTTAGCAGACTTAAGATAGTCTAGGTTCTTGTGATCTGTCCATGCTAAAAACGGAGTACGTGCCCCCTCTAGCCAGTGCCTCCACTCCACCAAAGCCACCTTGACTGCCAGCAGTTCACTGCCACCTATGTCATAATTTATCTCAGTTTTTTAGAGAGATAAGCACAAGGATGTAACTTACCATCCTTGAGACATTTCTGGGAGAGCACTGCTCCTATACCGGCATCAGACGCATCAACTTCTACCACAAACTGTTACCAAATACTCATAATGTCCCGTTGGTGTGTTGAATGCTGTTTTCCATTCATCCCCCTCCCTTATCCTGACTAGATGATATGTATTTCTTAAGTCTAGTTTGGTGAAAACCTTGGCTCCCTCCAGGAACTCAAAGGCGGTGGAGATGGGAGGAAGAGGGTACCTGTTTTTCACAGTTATGTCGTTGAGACCCCGGTAATTGATACAGGGTCACGGAGTCTTGTCCTTCTTGTCCACAAAGAAAAATCCGGCTCCCGCAGGGGATGAAGATGGCCGAATAATCCTTGCTGCCAGTCATTCATCCACATACTCCTTCATACCCTTGTGTTCCGGCCCTGAAAGAGAACAACCTCCCTCGTGGAGGTGTGGTTCCAGGTAGCAAGTCAACTGCACAGTCATATGGTCTGTGGGGTGGAAGGGATTTAGCCTTGGACTTGGAAAAAACGATTTTAATGTCATGGTAACAGGTGGGCACTTGAGATAAGTCAGACTCCCCTGATGGGGCTGTGGATCTTCATTTGAAACATATCCCTGAACATCACATAGAGGCTTGAAACAGTTCTGGGCGCAATTGCTGCCCCATGACATAACATGCCCAGAGGACCAGTCAATGCTCACGGAATGACCCAACTGCCTGCAGTAGAAGCACCGCTTTTCCCTCAGCCGCGTTGACGTTCCTCAGGGGAGAGATGCAACATGCCCAGTTGCATGGGTTCTTCCGTGGTGACGCAAGCCCACACCTCCGCACAACCAGTCAGGTGGGAAATGACAAAAGCGATTTTTGCCCGCTCGGTGAGGAAGGCAGCTGCCTGCAGCTCAAAGTGGAGTTCTCACTGAGTGATGAACGGCTTAATATTCCCAGAATCTCCAGAGAACCTCTACGGTCGAGACAGCTGTGGGCGGACAGCAGCGGAGGTGGCAGGTGGCTGCATGGTAACTGCTTCACATGGAAACGTTGGTATCAGGGCGGTATCGGGTGTTGTGCCAACTGGTTCCTTCTCTTGAATAATTATCATAAGAACCTCAAACTTGTGAGGCCACCTGTCATGCTCATCCTGCTTTGATAGGCGTTAACCCTGCGCTTGAAGGGCTTTGCGCACCTGGTCTGAGTCTGCTGGGTCCATGTTATGGCCAGTTCGTTCTGTCATGAACGGAACAGAGGACAGGACCCAAAAATGTACGACTCCACTACAAATGGACAGTTTCAAAAAAGAGAGGTTTAATATACGGGTAGAGGTTGGTACACAGCCAGGCAATCCGAAAAGGCAACAGTATCCAAAAACATGAGGTAAAAAGGCAAGGTAATCGGAACTGTCATGGGTGTGTGTTCCGGTTTTTGTCTTCCCCCTGTTTCACACACACCTGCTCCTAAGAGCATCTTCACCACCTGTGCCTCGTTCACCCTAATTACCCCTTGCATTTAACCTCATGTCTCATTCTTTTTCGTCGCCAGTTCGTTGTACCTTGTCGTCACGTTCCAGCATTCCTTGTGTCTACGTCAAAGACTCATGGTAAGACTAGACCCTGTTCCGATTATCGACCTCGCCTTTTTGCCTCATGTTTTTGGATACTGTTGCCTTTTTTGGATTGCCTGCCTGTGTACTGACCTCTGCCCGTATATTAAACCTCTCTTTTTTGAAACTGTCCATTTGTTTTGGAGTCGTATATTTTTGGGTCCTATCCTCTGTTCCGTTCATGACAGAACAAACTGGCCCACTCCCACGTAACGCAAAGACGTACAAAGGTTCTTAGGGTTCGCTAATTTCTACAGAAAGTTCATGAGAAATTTCAGTTCTATAGCCTCTCCTTTGCATGATTTTACCTCGCCACACAGACCTTTTGTATGGAACCCGCTTTGTCAGGCAGCTTTTCAGAAACTTAAATCGAGCTTTATCTCCGCTCCCATCCTAACTTCGCCAGATCTCAAACAGCAGTTTGTGGTAGAAGTCGATGCGTCTGATGCCGGAATAGGAGCAGTGCTCTCCCAGAAATCTCTCAAGGATGGTAAGTTACATCCTTGTGCTTATCTCTCCAAAAAACTGACCCCAGCCGAGAGAAATTATGACATTGGTGACCGTGAACTGCTGGCAGTCAAGGTGGCTTTGGTGGAGTGGAGGCACTGGCTACAGGGGGCACATACTCCGTTTTTAGTATGGACAGATCACAAGAACCTGGAATATCTTAAATCTGCTAAGAGATTAAATGCGAGGCAGGCTCGATGGGCTCTGTTTTTCACGAGATTCAATTTCACGTTATCCTACCGACCTGGTTCTAAAAATGGTAAGCCAGATGCTTTATCGCGCATTTTCTGCGCAGAGAATTCTTTGTCCGACCCTAAAACCATTTTGCCAAAGTCATGTTTTGTTTCTGCTTTTGTTTGGGACATTGAGACTGCGGTAAAGGAGGCTCTGGAGAACACTCTTAGCCCAGAAAATTGCCCTGAAAACAGGCTTTATGTGGTTCCGACCTTGAGGGGAAGAGTCATCCACTGGGCTCACACTAACCGGACTGTATGTCAACCAGGCATTGCCAAGACTCAATCTGTGGTCGAACAGCGCTTTTGGTGGCCTAATGTTAGGAGGGATGTTATCAGTTACGTCAATGCTTGCCAGGTATGTGCTGCTAACAAGTCCTCTCGTAAACGTCCTTCTGGGGAGTTGCGACCTCTGCCAATATCACAACGTCCTTGGTCAGACATCTCCGTAGACTTTGTGACTGGATTACCGGCCTCGAAAGGAAATACCACAATTCTCACATTTGTTGACAGGTTCTCTAAAATGGCTCACTTCATTGCACTTCCGAAACTCCCCTCAGTTAAAGACACTGCCGCGTTAATGATACACCAGGTATTCAAGTGTCATGGTTTCCCCAAGAATGTGGTATTTGATAGGGGTCCCCAATTCATTTCGTGATTTTGGAAGGAGTTTTCTCAATCTCATAGCTGCTACTGTCAGTCTGTCATCTGGGTTTCATCCGGAAACCAATGGACAAACCGAGAGGCTGAACCAAGGACCTGGAGACTGGGCTCTGATGTCTCGCTTCACAGGAGCCACTATCCTGGTCTCAGAAACTGGTTTGGGTCGGGTTTTCTCACAATTCATCCCTCTTCATCCACTGGTCTATCGCCTTTTCACGTTGTGCATGGTTACCAACCATCTCTGTTTCCTGCCATAGGCCCAGAGTCCACGGTTCCAGCTGAATTGACCTTGGTGAGACGCTGCAGGAGGACCTGGGAGCGAGCCCGCCAGATGGTGCTGCACCAGGGACGTTCCTACAAAACCGCAGCTGACCGTAGGAGGACACCGGCCCCAAACTACAAAGTGGGTCAGAGAGTTTGGCTCTCTACCAAACATATTCCACTCCGGGTGGGGTCCAGGAAGCTCCCTCCCAGGTTCCTGGGGCCTTTCCCCATCACAATAGATCATCAACCCGGTCTGTCATGGGTGTATGTTCCGGTTTTTGACTTCCCCCTGTTTCACACACACCTGCTCCTGAGAGCATCTTCACCACCTCTGCCTCGTTCACCCTAATTACCCCTTGCATTTAACCTCGTGTCTCATTCTTTCTCGTCGCCAGTTCTTTGTACCTTGTCGTCACGTTCCAGCATTCCTTGTTTCCACGTCAAAGACTCGCAGTAAGACTAGACCCTGTTCCGATTATCGACCTCACCTTTTTGCCTCATGTTTTTGGATACTGTTGCCTTTTTTGGATTGCCTGCCTGTGTACCGACCTCTGCCTGTAAATTAAACCTCTCTTTTTGAAACTGTCCATTTGTTTTGGAGTCGTGCATTTTTGGGTCCTATCCTTTGTTCCGTTCATGACAGAACAAACTGGCCATAACATGGACCCAGCAGACTAAGACCCGGTGCGCGAAGCCCTTCAAGCGCAGGGTCAACGCCTCTCGAAGCAGGATGAGCAGCAGGACAATATGATGAGACAGGTGGCCTCACAGTTTGAAGTTCTTATGAAAATGATGAACCAGTTGGCACAACACCCGATATCGCCACGGTACCAACATTTCCATATGAAGCAGTCACCATGCAGCCACCTTCCACCTCCGCTGCTGTCTGCCCACAGCTCTCTCGACCGGAGAGGTTCTCTGGAGATTCTGGGAACATTAAGCCGTTCATCACTCAGTGCGAACTCCACTTTGAGCTGCAGGCAGCTGCCTTCCCCCCCGAGCGGACAAAAATCGCTTTCGTTATTTCCCACCTGACTGGCCGTGCGTGGGCTACTGCTGAATGGAGCCACAATTCCGCTGCGTGTCATTCGTGGGCTTTTTTCGTAAAGACTATGGAGCAAATTTTTCAGTTTTCCACACCAGATCGTGAGGCAGCTCGCACCCTTGTTACCTTACAACAAGGCAAGCGCAGTGTGTCAGATTATGCGATTGAGTTTCGCATTCTAGGAGCTGAGAGTCAGTGGAATAATAGGGCGCTACTCGATGCCTTTTTTCAAAGACTATTCCCCGCCGTCAAGGATCATTTAGTACCACTAGACCTGCCGACCGACTTCGACACTCTCATCGCTCTCGCCCTCAAGGTCGACAAGAGGCTTTTGGATCGCGAGCTGGATGGAGATCGGCGGAGGGCTACGTCACTGCGGACTTGGAGGACGAGCCTCGGTGACCAGCAAAACCAAGGCAGAGCCCCTGCTGCCAGTCTCAATCCACTGGGTAGCGTCACCACGGATTAACTCATGCAACTGGGCAGGTTCCGTCTCTCCCCTGAGGAACGTCAACGGAAGGAAGGAAGGGCAGTGCTTGTACTGCGGGCAGTTGGGTCATTCCGTGAGCAACTGTCACGTCAAAGTTGCCGGTGCCGGTAACAAGGGTACGGGAGCGGTGAGTCTAAATTTCATTTAGGAAGACCCTACCCGGGTTCTTCCTAAAGTGACACTGTGCTCTCCAGATCAAGAGATTCATACATCTGTATTTATTGACTCTGAACCTGACTTGTCTCAAGTGCCCACCTGTTACCATGACATTAAAGAAGTTTTATCCAAATCCAAAGCTAAATCCCTTCCACCCCACAGACCTTATGACTGTGCAGTTGACTTGCTGCCTGGAACCACACCTCCACGAGGGAGGTTGTTCTCTCTTTCAGGGCCGGAACACAAGGCCATGAAGGAGTACGTGGAAGAATCACTGTCAGCCGGGATCATTCGCCCAACTTCATCCCCTGCGGGAGCAGGATTTTTCTTTGTGGACAAAAAGGACAAGACCCTGCGACCGTGTATCGATTACCGGGGTCTCAACGAGATAACTGTAAAAAACAGGTACCCTCTTCCTCTCATCTCCACCGCATTTGATTTCCTGGAGGGAGCCAAAATTTTCACCAAACTAGACTTAAGAAATGTGTATCATCTAGTCAGGATAAGGGGAAGGGGATGAATGGAAAACAGCATTCAACACACCAACAGGACATTATGAGTATTTGGTTCTTCCCATGGGCTCACCACCTGTGGGAGGGGCCATAGGGGTCGGGTGCAGTGTGAGCTGGGCGGTGGCCGAAGGCGGGGACCTTGGCGATCCGATCCCCGGCTACAGAAGCTGGCTCTAGGGACGTGGAATGTCACCTCTCTGGCAGGGAAGGAGCCCGAGCTGGTGTGTGAGGTCGAGAAGTTCCGACTCGATATAGTCGGACTCGCCTCCACACACACCTGGGGCTCTGGTACCAGTCCTCTCGAGAGGGGTTGGACTCTCTTCCACTCTGGAGTTGTCCATGGTGAGAGGCGCCGAGCAGGTGTGGGTATACTTATTGCCCCCCGGCTCGGCGCCTGTACGTTGGGGTTCACCCCGGTGGACGAGAGGGTAGCCTCCCTCCGCCTTCGGGTGGGGGGACGGGTCCTGACTGTTGTTTGTGCCTATGCACCAAACAGCAGTTCAGAGTACCCACCCTTTTTGGAGTCCTTGGAGGGGGTGCTGGAGAGCGCTCCCGCTGGGGACTCCATTGTTCTGTTGGGGGACTTCAATGCTCACGTGGGCAATGACAGTGAGACCTGGAAGGGCGCGATTGGGAGGAACGGCCCCCCCGATCAGAACCCAAGCGGTGTTCTGTTATTGGACTTCTGTGCTCGTCACGGATTGTCCATAACGAACACCATGTTCAAGCATAAGGGTGTCCACACGTGCACTTGGCACCAGGACACCCTAGGTCGCAGTTCGATGATCGACTTTGTGGTCGTGTCATCGGACTTGCGGCCGCATGTCTTGGACACTCGGGTGAAGAGAGGGGCGGAGCTGTCAACTGATCACCACCTGGTGGTGAGTTGGCTCCGATGGTGGGGGAAGATGCCGGTCCGACGTGGCAGGCCCAAACGTATTGTGAGGGTCTGCTGGGAACGTCTGGCAGAATCCCCTGTCAGAAGGAGTTTCAACTCCCACCTCCGACAGAACTTTGCTCATGTTCCGGGGGAGGCGGGGGACATCGAGTCCGAGTGGACCATGTTCCGCGCCTCCATTGCTGAGGCGGCCGACCGGAGCTGTGGCCGTAAGGTGGTCGGTGCCTGTCGTGGCGGCAATCCCCGAACCCGTTGGTGGACACCAACGGTGAGGGATGCCGTCAAGCTGAAGAAGGAGTCCTATCGGGCCTTTTTGGCCTGTGGGACTCCTGAGGCAGCTGATGGGTACCGGCTGGCCAAGCGGAATGCAGCTCTGGTGGTCGCTGAAGCAAAAACCCGGGCATGGGAGGAGTTCGGTGAGGCCATGGAGAAAGACTTCCGGACGGCTTCGAGGAAATTCTGGTCCACCATCCGACGTCTCAGGAGAGGAAAGCAGTGCACCACCAACACTGTGTATAGTGGGGATGGGGCGCTGCTGACCTCGACTCGGGACGTTGTGAGTCGGTGGGGAGAATACTTCGAAGACCTCCTCAATTCCACCGACACGCATTCCCATGGGGAAGCAGAGTGTGGGTTCTCTGAGGCGGGCTCTCCTATCTCTGGGTTTGAGGTCACCGAGGTAGTTAAAAAGCTCCTCGGTGGCAGGGCCCCGGGGGTGGATGAGATTCGCCCGGAGTTCCTAAAGGCTCTGGATGTTGTGGGGCTGTCCTGGTTGACACGCCTCTGCAACATCGCGTGGACATTGGGGACAGTGCCTCTGGATTGGCAGACTGGGGTGGTGGTCCCCCTTTTTAAGAAGGGGGACCGGAGGGTGTGTTCCAACTAAAGGGGGATCACACTGCTCAGCCTCCCTGGTAAGGTCTATTCAGGGGTGCTGGAGAGGAGGGTCCGTCGGGAAGTCGAATCTCAGATTCAGGAGGAGCAGTGTGGTTTTCGTCCTGGCCGTGGAACAGTGGACCAGCTCTACACCCTCGGCAGGGTCCTCGAGGGTGCATGGGAGTTCGCCCAACCAGTCTACATGTGTTTTGTGGACTTGGAGAAGGCGTTCGACCGTGTCCCTCGGGGAGTCCTGTGGAGAGTGCTTCGGGAGTATGGGGTACCGAACCCCCTGATACGGGCTGTTCGGTCCCTGTACGACCGGAGTCAGAGTTTGGTCCGCATATCCGGCAGTAAGTCGGACTCGTTCCCGGTGAGGGTTGGACTCCGCCAAGGCTGCCCTTTGTCGCCGATTCTGTTCATAACTTTTATGGACAGAATTTCTAGGCGCAGCCGAGGCGTAGAGGGGGTCCGGTTTGGTGGCCTCAGTATTGCATCTCTGCTTTTTGCAGATGATGTGGTTCTGTTGGCTTCATCAAGCCGTGACCTCCAACTCTCATTGGAGCAGTTCGCAGCCGTGAAGCGGCTGGGATGAGAATCAGCACCTCCAAATCTGAGACCATGGTCCTCAGTCGGGAAAGGGTGGCATGCCATCTCCAGGTCGGGGATGAGATCCTGCCCCAAGTGGAGGAATTCAAGTATCTTGGGGTCTTGTTCACGAGTGAGGGAAGAATGGAACGGGAGATCGACAGGCGGATCGGTGTAGCGTCTGCAGTGATGCGGCCTTTGTATCGGTCTGTTGTGGTAAAGAAAGAGCTAAGCCGAAAGGCGAAGCTCTCAATTTACCGGTCGATCTTCGTTCCTACCCTCACCTATGGTCATGAGCTGTGGGTCGTGACCGAAAGAACAAGATCCCGGATACAAGCGGCCGAAATGAGTTTCCTCCGCAGGGTGTCCGGGCTCTCCCTTAGAGATAGGGTGAGAGATAGAGCCGCTACTCCTCCGCATTGAGAGGAGCCAGATGAGGTGGCTGGGGCATCTGATTCGGATGCCTCCCGGACGCCTCCCTGGTGAGGTGTTCCGGGCATGTCCCACCGGGAGGAGACCCCGGGGACGACCCAGGACGCGCTGGAGAGACTACATCCTTCGGCTGGCCTGGGAACGCCTCGGGATCCCCCCGGAAGAGCTGGATGAAGTGGCTGGGGAGAGGGTAGTCTGGGCGTCCCTGCTGAAGCTACTGCCCCCGCGACCCGACCCGGATAAGCGGTAGAGAATGGATGGATGGATGGTTATGCCTTTTGGACTTACTAACGCTCCAGCTGTTTTCCAAAACCTTGTCAATGATGTCCTGCGTGACGTGTTGAATGTTTATGTTTTTGTCTATTTGGACGACATTTTGATATTCTCCCCGGATGAGGAGACTCACATTATTCATGTCCGCTCTGTATTGCGGCAGTTACTGCAGAATCAACTATATGTCAAGGCTGAGAAACGTAAGTTCCACAAGCCGTCCGTTTCTTTTCTGGGTTTCGTCCAGGCTCAATGCGAAGTCAAAATGGACCCTTGCAAAGTCGATGCCGTGATTAATTGGCCTACTCCCACGTCACGCAAAGATGTACAAAGGTTCTTAGGGTTTGCAAACTTCTACAGAAAATTCATCAGAAATTTTAGTTCTTTAGCCTCTCCTTTGCATGATCTTACCTCGCCACACAGACCCTTTGTGTGGAACCCAGTTTGTCAGTCAGCTTTTCAGAAACTAAAATCGAGTTTTACCTCCGCTCCCATCCTCACTTTGCCAGATCTCAAACATCAGTTTGTGGTAGAAGTTGATGCGTCTGATGCTGGTATAGGAGCAGTGCTCTCCCACAAATGTCTCAAGGATGATAAGTTACATCCTTGTGCTTACCTCTCTAAAACACTGACTCCAGCCGAGAGAAATTATGACATAGGTGACCATGAACTGCTGGCAGTCAAGGTGGCTTTGGTGGAGTGGAGGCACTGGCTATAGGGGGCACAGACTCCGTTTATAGTATGGACAGATCACAAGAACCTTGAGTATATTAAATTTGCTAAAAGATTAAATGCGAGGCTAGATGGGCTCTGTTCTTCACTAGATTTAATTTCATGTTATCCTGCCAACCTGGTTCTAAAAGTGGTAAGCCAGATGCTTTATCACGTATTTTCTGCGAAGAGAATTCTTTGTCCGACCCTAAGACTATTTTGCTCAAGTCATGTTTCATTTCTGCTTTTGTTTGGGACGTTGAAACTGGTAAAGAGGCTCTGAAGAACACTCTTAGCCCTGAAGATTGCCTTGAAAACAGGCTTCATGTGGTTCCGACCTTAAGGGGAAGAGTCATCCACTGGGCTCACACTAACAGTACTGTATGTCACCCAGACACCCAAAACGCAATCTGTGGTCGAACAGCGCTTTTGGTGGCCTAATGTTAGGAGGGATGTTATCAATTACGTCAATGCTTGCCAGATATGTGCTGCTAACAAGCCCTCTCGTCAACGTCCTTCTGGGGAGTTGCAACCCCTGCCAATACCACAACGTCCTTGGTCAGACATTTCCGTAGACTTTGTGACAGGATTACCGGCCTCTAAAGGTAATACCACCATTCTCACAGTTGTTGACAGGTTCTTTAAGATGGCACACTTCATTGCACTTCCGAAACTCCCCTCAGCTAAAGACACTGCCGAGTTGATGATTAATCAGGTATTCAAGTTTCATGGTTTTCCCAAGAATGTGGTATCTGATAGGGGCTGCCAATTCATTTCACGATTTTGGAAGGAGTTTTGCATTCTAATAGGTGCGACCGTCAGTCTGTCATCTGGGTTTCATCCTGAAACCAACGGACAAACCGAGAGGCTGAACCAGGACCCGGAGACTGGGCTCCGATGTCTCGCTTCACAGGAGCCACAATCCTGGTCTCAGAAGCTTGTTTGGGTCGAGTTCTCTCACAATTCCCTCCCCTCTGCATCCACTGGTCTATCGCCTTTTCACGTTGTGCATGGTTTCCAATCATCTCTATTTCCTGCCATAGCCCCAGAGTCCACAGTTCCAGCGGCATTGACCTTGGTGAGACGCTGCAGGAGGACCTGGGAGCGAGCCCGCCAGATGCTGCTGCACCAGCGACGATCCTACAAGACCGCAGCTGACCGTAGGAGGACACCGGCCCCGAACTATTAAGTGGGTCAGCGAGTTTGGCTCTCCACCAAGCATATTTCACTCCGGGTGGGGTCCAGGAAGCTCGCTGGGGGTTTCAATATGTAGTGGACTGGGAGGGCTACGGGCCTGAGGAACGTTCATGGGTGCCGTCTGCGTTCATCGTGGATGACTCACTCATTCGGGACTTCCGCGTTGCGCATCCTGGGGCTCCAGGGTCGTCTGGGGCTGGCCATTAAAGGGAGTGGGGGGGGTACTGTCATGGGTGTGTGTGTTCTGGTTGTTGTCTTCCCCCTGTCTCGTACACACCTGCTCCTGAGAGCATCTTCACCAACTGTGCCTCATTCACCCTAATTACCCCTTGCATTTAACCTCGTGTCTCATTCCTTCCAGTCGCCAGTTCGTTGTACCTTGTCGTCGCGTTCCAGCATTCCTTGTTTCCACGTCACTGACTCACAGAAAGACTAGACTGTGTTCCCATTATCGACTTTGCCTTTTTGCCTCACATTTTTGGATACTGTTTCCTTTTTGGATTGCCTGCCTGTGTACCGACCTCTGCCCATATAGTAAACCTCTCTTTTTTGAAACTGTCCATTTGTAGTGGAGTCGTGGATTTTTGGGTCCTATCCTCTGTTCCATTCATGACAGTTATAACGTGATTCTGTTCACGTTATAACGTGGAAATTAATCACGTTAAAACGTAATAAATTTGACCCCCCCCACTCAACCCAAAAAAAAGCGATTTCTTTTGGTTCGGGTCACTGGCGGAGTCCTTTTAGCGTCTTATATATCAAAGTTATATATCTATGCTGCTCTTCTATAATACTTAACAAAAATAATTCAGTGTTCAAAAAGATTTAAGACTGAAAAAGAAGATACACGTTCACAGGGCTTCGCCAGCGACCTGAACCGGTAGTTATTGCTTCGAAACGGTTGTGTGTTTGCAGACTGGATAGCTCGGCTCATTTAAATGATTTTATTAAGTTCTATTGTAATGTATAATTGTATTTTTTTCTGTTCATTTTTACTTCCTGTCTTTAGTTCTGAGCAAAAATAGCGACTGCAGCTTTACAAATATTTTGCCACATCTGCCAGGCCCCTGAAATCAACAATTAATCCAGCATGGCAATTATACAGTGCTGTACCATGTGTCCTTCTAAACATAAACATAAGAGGTCCTCGTCTGCCAAAAGTCTGAGCCTGCTGATCCACCAAGAAGAAATAAAACATGAAGACTGGGGCCCTGTTGTTTGGTTCCTGTTTGTCTGGGAAGAGAGACTATGTCGAGAAGGATCTTGAAATCTGATACAGTGTATCAAATGGTGTCATTTATATTTTAATTGTACACTGTATCCGTATTGTTGTGGTATGATGATGCCATGGTGATCTCAAATGAATTCGGGCTCAGACATTTTAAATTATTGGACGTCTGACAAATCATCCATCCATCCATTTTCCATACCGCTTACCCTCACAATGGTCGCAGGATTGCAGGAGCCTATCCCAGCTGACTCTGGGCGAGAGGCGGGGTACACCCTGAACTGGTCGCCAACCAATCGCAGGGCACATATAGACAAATCATCTTTTTCTGCAATTGTAATAGCCCTGGATTGAGAGGCTGTTATCACAGAGAGGTTCATCTGCTATAAGAGGAATTTATCTGAATGGAGCAACAGATGTATTAAAATTTATGACATGAAAATGAAGGATGAACAGGAGGTACAACATGTCAAGGTATTTCCAAATCTGGCGGTGTGTTAGTGAGATCATGTTTACATGACTTGTACTTATCAAGAATAGGCACCCAATCCTCAATTATTTATTTTTCATTGATACCACAGGCTGTGATTGGCTGGCAACCAGTTTAGGGTGTACTCCGCCTCTCGCCCAAAGTCAGCTGGGATAGGCATCAGCACACCTGCGAGATATTCAGAGAATGGATGGATGGATGATACCATAGGCATTTTTCAACTCTGATGTCGCCATGTGCATCGATTTGAAAGTTGTTTTTTTTAAATCAGGAATGTTATCGCCTCTTTCTGAAAACTTTTTATGAACTGCTAAAATGAAAAAGCCAAATTATTTAACAAATGACTAGAGATTAGAAAATTAAATTTTTTTTAGATGACGTCACTGTACTTGTTTTTCAACATTTCTCATTACTAAAGAACCAACGGGGTAGGTCTTCATGCTGTACCCATCATGATTACAAATAAAATAATGAAAGAATTAATATTCAGTTCCCCAATTTGCAGCTGTGTATTTATTTCCAATGAGATTTGGATTTTGGTCACAATATGCAGAACAGCAATCACAAATTGCGTCTCCACAAAACTGTGTATCACTAGACTGGTGAGGTGTAACTTAAACATGACAAAATTATCACCTTGTACTTATTGCTCTCTGGTAATCAACAGGTAACAACTTGAAAAGGAACAGGTATGTTCTGGATGAACACGGCGGATAAACAGCTTTGTGTATTTGTAAACATTTTGTGAAGTCAGTAATTCTCACTGTGGCTTGGTCCCTGAAAGTAATTTATTACTAACCTAAACTATGCTGAACTGAAAGGAGCTTTCAGCAACATGTATGGTATCCATTTCAGTGCGTAATTCTGGGTAAGAAGTGTATGCCCATCGCAGTTCCAGAACTGGCCCACAGGTATGAGCTAGTGGATGTCTTGCTAGTCCATCTCCTGGTGTGAACAAGATCTCAACCTTGTCATCAGAGATAAGATCTCACCCTGTGATAAACCTTAAACATTTTCTAAGTCCTGCCTCATCCAGTCCTCAGATCTACTGTTGCAGAAAACGCAAGCTTTGATTCTCTGCTTGAGTAGTAGGGATGCCGTCAGCAGCTTCAAAAGCTTTTTTGTTGTTGGCTTTTTATCCTGATACATTTGTAAGAGATATTGTTGGTTCACAAATGCTTCTTTTAGGGGGGTGCTAACAATTAATGCCATTTTTTTCTGCAGCATATCTTGGTTTTTTGATTCACTGCTTGTGTACCACTTTTAGAAGAATGGCTTTCAAATTCTCTTTTGTCAGAAGAGTTGTTACATCCAAGCGCTCCAAAAGATCTAACAGCTCATCTTTGTCCTCATCTGAAGGATCATCTTTTAAGGCAATGGTTATCAGATCTGGCGGCACGGTGGCCGACTGGTTAGAGCGTCAGCCTCACAGTTCTGAGGACCCGGGTTCAATCCCCGGCCCCGCCTGTGTGGAGTTTGCATGTTCTCCCCGTGCCTGCGTGGGTTTTCTCCGGGCACTCCGGTTTCCTCCCACATCCCAAAAACATGCATGAATTGGAGACTCTAAATTGCCCGTAGGCATGACTGTGAGTGCGAATGGTTGTTTGTTCCTATGTGCCCTGCGATTGGCTGGCAACCAGTTCAGGGTGTACCCCGCCTCCTGCCCGATGACAGCTGGGATAGGCTCCAGCACGCCCGCGACCCTAGTGAGGAGAAGCGGCTCAGAAAATGGATGGATGGATGGGTTATCAGATCTCAATCTGATTGATTTATGTACAGGAGGAGACTTTCAAAGAGCCTATCATCTAACACTTTATTCTCACCAAAAATAAGTGCCACCGTGAAAACAGGGGCAAGGCGACAAGGAAAGTATCCATGGTCTTCAACCTTAACTCTCCCATTCTTAGTACTGTGTAGAAGTCTCCAATTGTGATATCTTCATCAAGTACAGCTTCCTCTTGATAGTCTTAATATGTCACAACTGAATGCTTCACATCTTCCAAATCTACTTTTTTTTGCAGTTGTAGTCTCCTCATGATCATTTTCATTATCCTCATTCCCAACACCCATCTTTTCTTTAGTTTTTCAAGCCGTGGATTTTTTTTATTCTTCCTTTATTTTATTTGTTTTCCAAACAGAAGCGTCTTGCTGCTATGTGATCTCCATATGTTGGGATGTAGCCAGCCAGACAGTTGTCATCTATTGTCATCTATCTTTGGGATTCAAACCACTGCCTATAACTAGTATGAAGGGGAGAGTTCTACTCTAAAATGAAAGAGAATTTACTTGGAAAGCATCCTTTGTGAAGTTATGAGTGAAAATAAAAAACGTGTACAGCAGGCGCTGAAAAGCGTTTTTAAGCAATAAAAAACTGCAAATGTGTGTAAAACTCCAACCAAAGCTTTGGGATTCAAAAAACTGCCTGTAACTAGCATAAAGGTGAGAGTTCTACTCTAAAGAGCCAGAGATTTTACTGGGAAAGCATCCTTTGTGAAGTTATTGGTCAAAATAGAAAACGTGTACAGCAGGCGCTGAAAAGCGTTTTTAAGCAATAAAAAACTGCAAATGTGTGTAAAACTCCAACCAAAGCTTTGGGATTCAAAAAACTGCCTATAACTAGTATAAAGGGGAGAGTTGTACTCTAAAATGAAAGATAATTTACTTGGAAAGCATCCTTTGTGAAGTTAAGATGAAAATAAAAAAAGTGGACAGCAGGCGCTGGGAAGCGTTTTTAAGCGATAAACACTGCAAATGTGTCTAAAGGTCCAACCAAAGCTTTGGGATTCAAACCACTGCCTGTAACTAGTATAAAGGGGAGAGTTATACTCTAAAATGCAAGAGAATTTACTGGGAAAGCATCCTTTCTGAAGTTATGAGTCAAAATAGAAAACGTGTACAGTAGGCGCTGGGAAGCGTTTTTAAGCAATAAAAAACTGCAAATGTGTGTAAAACTCCAACCAAAGCTTTGGGATTCAAACCACTGCCTGTAACTAGTATAAAGGTGAGAGTTCTACTCTAAATAGCCAGAGATTTTACTGGGAAAGCATCCTTTGTGAAGTTATTGGTCAAAATAGAAAACGTGTACAGCAGGCGCTGGGAAGCGTTTTTAAGCAATAAAAAACTGCAAATGTGTGTAAAACTCCAACCAAAGCTTTGGGATTCAAAAAACTGCCTGTAACTAGTATAAAGGTGAGAGTTCTACTCTAAATAGCGAGAGATTTTACTAGGAAAGCATCCTTTGTGAAGTTATTGGTCAAAATAGAAAACGTGTACAGCAGGTGCTGAAAAGCATTTTTAAGCAATAAAAAACTGCAAATGTGTGTAAAACTCCAACCAAAGCTTTGGGACTCAAAAAACTGCCTGTAACTAGTATAAAGGTGAGAGTTCTACTCTAAATAGCCAGAGATTTTACTGGGAAAGCATCCTTTCTGGAGTTATTGGTCAAAATAGAAAACATGTACAGCAGGCGCTGAAAAGCGTTTTTAAGCAATAAAAAACTGCAAATGTGTGTAAAACTCCAACCAAAGCTTTGGGATTCAAAAAACTGCCTGTAACTATTATAAAGGTGAGAGTTCTACTCTAAATAGCCAGAGATTTTACTGGGAAAGCATCCTTTGTGAAGTTATTGGTCAAAATAGAAAACGTGTACAGCAGGCGCTGAAAAGCGTTTTTAAGCAATAAAAAACTGCAAATGTGTGTAAAACTCCAACCAAAGCTTTGGGACTCAAAAAACTGCCTGTAACTAGTATAAAGGTGAGAGTTCTACTCTAAATAGCCAGAGATTTTACTGGGAAAGCATCCTTTGTGAAGTTATTGGTCAAAATAGAAAACGTGTACAGCAGGCGCTGAAAAGCGTTTTTAAGCAATAAAAAACTGCAAATGTGTGTAAAACTCCAACCAAAGCTTTGGGACTCAAAAAACTGCCTGTAACTAGTATAAAGGTGAGAGTTCTACTCTAAATAGCCAGAGATTTTACTGGGAAAGCATCCTTTCTGGAGTTATTGGTCAAAATAGAAAACGTGTACAGCAGGTGCTGAAAAGCGTTTTTAAGCAATAAAAAACTGCAAATGTGTGTACAACTCCAACCAAAGCTTTGGGACTCAAAAAACTGCCTGTAACTAGTATAAAGGTGAGAGTTCTACTCTAAATAGCCAGAGATTTTACTGGGAAAGCATCCTTTCTGGAGTTATTGGTCAAAATAGAAAAAGTGTACAGCAGGCGCTGAAAAGCGTTTTTAAGCAATAAAAAACTGCAAATGTGTGTAAAAGTCCAACCAAAGCTTTGGGACTCAAAAAACTGCCTGTAACTATTATAAAGGTGAGAGTTCTACTCTAAATAGCCAGAGATTTTACTGGGAAACATCCTTTCTGGAGTTATTGGTCAAAATAGAAAACAAGTACAGCAGGCGCTGAAAAGCGTTTTTAAGCAATAAAAAACTGCAAATGTGTGTAAAACTCCAACCAAAGCTTTGGGATTCAAAAAACTGCCTGTAACTAGTATAAAGGTGAGAGTTCTACTCTAAATAGCCAGAGATTTTACTAGGAAAGCATCCTTTGTGAAGTTATTGGTCAAAATAGAAAACGTGTACAGCAGGCGCTGAAAAGCGTTTTTAAGCTTTAAGCAATAAGCAATAAAAAACTGCAAATGTGTGTAAAACTCCAACCAAAGCTTTGGGATTCAAAAAACTGCCTGTAACTAGTATAAAGGTGAGAGTTCTACTCTAAATAGCCAGAGATTTTACTGGGAAAGCATCCTTTGTGAAGTTATTGGTCAAAATAGAAAATGTGTACAGCAGGCGCTGAAAAGTGTTTTTAAGCAATAAAAAACTGCAAATGTGTGTAAAACTCCAACCAAAGCTTTGGGATTAAAAAAACTGCCTGTAACTAGTATAAAGGTGAGAGTTCTACTCTAAATAGCCAGAGATTTTACTGGGAAAGCATCCTTTGTGAAGTTATTGGTCAAAATAGAAAACGTGTACAGCAGGCGCTGAAAAGCGTTTTTAAGCAATAAAAAACTGCAAATGTGTGTAAAACTCCAACCAAAGCTTTGGGACTCAAAAAACTGCCTGTAACTAGTATAAAGGTGAGAGTTCTACTCTAAATAGCAAGATATTTGACTGGGAAAGCATCCTTTCTGAAGTTATTGGTCAAAATAGAAAACGTGTACAGCAGGTGCTGAAAAGCGTTTTTAAGCAATAAAAAACTACAAATGTGTGTAAAACTCCAACCATAGCTTTGGGACTCAAAAAACTGCCTGTAACTAGTATAAAGGTGAGAGTTCTACTCTAAATAGCAAGAGATTTTACTGGGAAAGCATCCTTTCTGAAGTTATTGGTCAAAATAGAAAACGTGTACAGCAGGCGCTGAAAAGCGTTTTTAAGCAATAAAAAACTGCAAATGTGTGTAAAACTCCAACCAAAGCTTTGGGACTCAAAAAACTGCCTGTAACTAGTATAAAGGTGAGAGTTCTACTCTAAATAGCAAGAGATTTTACTGGGAAAGCATCCTTTTTGAAGTTATTGGTCAAAATAGAAAACGTGTACAGCAGGCGCTGAAAAGCGTTTTTAAGCAATAAAAAACTGCAAATGTGTGTAAAACTCCAACCAAAGCTTTGGGACTCAAAAACTGCCTGTAACTAGTATAAAGGTGAGAGTTCTACTCTAAATAGCAAGAGATTTTACTGGGAAAGCATCCTATTTGAAGTTATTGGTCAAAATAGAAAACGTGTACAGCAGGCGCTGAAAAGCGTTTTTAAGCAATAAAAAACTGCAAATGTGTGTAAAACTCCAACCAAAGCTTTGGGACTCAAAAAACTGCCTGTAACTAGTATAAAGGTGAGAGTTCTACTCTAAATAGCAAGAGATTTGACTGGGAAAGCATCCTTTTTGAAGTTATTGGTCAAAATAGAAAACGTGTACAGCAGGCGCTGAAAAGCGTTTTTAAGCAATAAAAAACTGCAAATGTGTGTAAAACTCCAACCAAAGCTTTGGGACTCCAAAAACTGCCTGTAACTAGTATAAAGGTGAGAGTTCTACTCTAAATAGCCAGAGATTTGACTGGGAAAGCATCCTTTTTGAAGTTATTGGTCAAAATAGAAAACGTGTACAGCAGGCGCTGAAAAGCGTTTTTAAGCAATAAAAAACTGCAAATGTGTGTAAAACTCCAACTAAAGCTTTGGGACTCAAAAAACTGCCTGTAACTAGTATAAAGGTGAGAGTTCTACTCTAAATAGCCAGAGATTTGACTGGGAAAGCATCCTTTTTGAAGTTATTGGTCAAAATAGAAAACGTGTACAGCAGGCGCTGAAAAGCGTTTTTAAGCAATAAAAAACTGCAAATGTGTGTAAAACTCCAACCAAAGCTTTGGGACTCAAAAAACTGCCTGTAACTAGTATAAAGGTGAGAGTTCTACTCTAAATAGCAAGAGATTTTACTGGGAAAGCATCCTTTCTGAAGTTATTGGTCAAAATAGAAAACGTGTACAGCAGGCGCTGAAAAGCGTTTTTAAGCAATAAAAAACTGCAAATGTGTGTAAAACTCCAACCAAAGCTTTGGGACTCAAAAAACTGCCTGTAACTAGTATAAAGGTGAGAGTTCTACTCTAAATAGCCAGAGATTTTACTGGGAAAGCATCCTTTTTGAAGTTATTGGTCAAAATAGAAAACGTGTACAGCAGGCGCTGAAAAGCGTTTTTAAGCAATAAAAAACTGCAAATGTGTGTAAAACTCCAACCAAAGCTTTGGGACTCAAAAAACTGCCTGTAACTAGTATAAAGGTGAGAGTTCTACTCTAAATAGCCAGAGATTTGACTGGGAAAGCATCCTTTTTGAAGTTATTGGTCAAAATAGAAAACGTGTACAGCAGGCGCTGAAAAGCGTTTTTAAGCAATAAAAAACTGCAAATGTGTGTAAAACTCCAACCAAAGCTTTGGGACTCAAAAAACTGCCTGTAACTAGTATAAAGGTGAGAGTTCTACTCTAAATAGCAAGAGATTTTACTGGGAAAGCATCCTTTTTGAAGTTATTGGTCAAAATAGAAAACGTGTACAGCAGGCGCTGAAAAGCGTTTTTAAGCAATAAAAAACTGCAAATGTGTGTAAAACTCCAACCAAAGCTTTGGGACTCAAAAAACTGCCTGTAACTAGTATAAAGGTGAGAGTTCTACTCTAAATAGCAAGAGATTTGACTGGGAAAGCATCCTTTTTGAAGTTATTGGTCAAAATAGAAAACGTGTACAGCAGGCGCTGAAAAGCGTTTTTAAGCAATAAAAAACTGCAAATGTGTGTAAAACTCCAACCAAAGCTTTGGGACTCCAAAAACTGCCTGTAACTAGTATAAAGGTGAGAGTTCTACTCTAAATAGCCAGAGATTTGACTGGGAAAGCATCCTTTTTGAAGTTATTGGTCAAAATAGAAAACGTGTACAGCAGGCGCTGAAAAGCGTTTTTAAGCAATAAAAAACTGCAAATGTGTGTAAAACTCCAACCAAAGCTTTGGGACTCAAAAAACTGCCTGTAACTAGTATAAAGGTGAGAGTTCTACTCTAAATAGCCAGAGATTTGACTGGGAAAGCATCCTTTTTGAAGTTATTGGTCAAAATAGAAAACGTGTACAGCAGGCGCTGAAAAGCGTTTTTAAGCAATAAAAAACTGCAAATGTGTGTAAAACTCCAACCAAAGCTTTGGGACTCAAAAAACTGCCTGTAACTAGTATAAAGGTGAGAGTTCTACTCTAAATAGCAAGAGATTTTACTGGGAAAGCATCCTTTTTGAAGTTATTGGTCAAAATAGAAAACGTGTACAGCAGGCGCTGAAAAGCGTTTTTAAGCAATAAAAAACTGCAAATGTGTGTAAAACTCCAACCAAAGCTTTGGGACTCCAAAAACTGCCTGTAACTAGTATAAAGGTGAGAGTTCTACTCTAAATAGCCAGAGATTTGACTGGGAAAGCATCCTTTTTGAAGTTATTGGTCAAAATAGAAAACGTGTACAGCAGGCGCTGAAAAGCGTTTTTAAGCAATAAAAAACTGCAAATGTGTGTAAAACTCCAACCAAAGCTTTGGGACTCAAAAAACTGCCTGTAACTAGTATAAAGGTGAGAGTTCTACTCTAAATAGCAAGAGATTTTACTGGGAAAGCATCCTTTTTGAAGTTATTGGTCAAAATAGAAAACGTGTACAGCAGGCGCTGAAAAGCGTTTTTAAGCAATAAAAAACTGCAAATGTGTGTAAAACTCCAACCAAAGCTTTGGGACTCAAAAAACTGCCTGTAACTAGTATAAAGGTGAGAGTTCTACTCTAAATAGCCAGAGATTTTACTGGGAAAGCATCCTTTTTGAAGTTATTGGTCAAAATAGAAAACGTGTACAGCAGGCGCTGAAAAGCGTTTTTAAGCAATAAAAAACTGCAAATGTGTGTAAAACTCCAACCAAAGCTTTGGGACTCAAAAAACTGCCTGTAACTAGTATAAAGGTGAGAGTTCTACTCTAAATAGCAAGAGATTTTACTGGGAAAGCATCCTTTTTGAAGTTATTGGTCAAAATAGAAAACGTGTACAGCAGGCGCTGAAAAGCGTTTTTAAGCAATAAAAAACTGCAAATGTGTGTAAAACTCCAACCAAAGCTTTGGGACTCAAAAAACTGCCTGTAACTAGTATAAAGGTGAGAGTTCTACTCTAAATAGCAAGAGATTTTACTGGGAAAGCATCCTTTTTGAAGTTATTGGTCAAAATAGAAAACGTGTACAGCAGGCGCTGAAAAGCGTTTTTAAGCAATAAAAAACTGCAAATGTGTGTAAAACTCCAACCAAAGCTTTGGGACTCCAAAAACTGCCTGTAACTAGTATAAAGGTGAGAGTTCTACTCTAAATAGCAAGAGATTTTACTGGGAAAGCATCCTTTTGAAGTTATTGGTCAAAATAGAAAACGTGTACAGCAGGCGCTGAAAAGCGTTTTTAAGCAATAAAAAACTGCAAATGTGTGTAAAACTCCAACCAAAGCTTTGGGACTCAAAAAACTGCCTGTAACTAGTATAAAGGTGAGAGTTCTACTCTAAATAGCAAGAGATTTTACTGGGAAAGCATCCTTTTTGAAGTTATTGGTCAAAATAGAAAACGTGTACAGCAGGCGCTGAAAAGCGTTTTTAAGCAATAAAAAACTGCAAATGTGTGTAAAACTCCAACCAAAGCTTTGGGACTCAAAAAACTGCCTGTAACTAGTATAAAGGTGAGAGTTCTACTCTAAATAGCAAGAGATTTGACTGGGAAAGCATCCTTTTTGAAGTTATTGGTCAAAATAGAAAACGTGTACAGCAGGCGCTGAAAAGCGTTTTTAAGCAATAAAAAACTGCAAATGTGTGTAAAACTCCAACCAAAGCTTTGGGACTCAAAAAACTGCCTGTAACTAGTATAAAGGTGAGAGTTCTACTCTAAATAGCAAGAGATTTTACTGGGAAAGCATCCTTTTTGAAGTTATTGGTCAAAATAGAAAACGTGTACAGCAGGCGCTGAAAAGCGTTTTTAAGCAATAAAAAACTGCAAATGTGTGTAAAACTCCAACCAAAGCTTTGGGACTCAAAAACTGCCTGTAACTAGTATAAAGGTGAGAGTTCTACTCTAAATAGCCAGAGATTTTACTGGGAAAGCATCCTTTTTGAAGTTATTGGTCAAAATAGAAAACGTGTACAGCAGGCGCTGAAAAGCGTTTTTAAGCAATAAAAAACTGCAAATGTGTGTAAAACTCCAACCAAAGCTTTGGGACTCAAAAAACTGCCTGTAACTAGTATAAAGGTGAGAGTTCTACTCTAAATAGCAAGAGATTTGACTGGGAAAGCATCCTTTTTGAAGTTATTGGTCAAAATAGAAAACGTGTACAGCAGGCGCTGAAAAGCGTTTTTAAGCAATAAAAAACTGCAAATGTGTGTAAAACTCCAACCAAAGCTTTGGGACTCAAAAAACTGCCTGTAACTAGTATAAAGGTGAGAGTTCTACTCTAAATAGCAAGAGATTTTACTGGGAAAGCATCCTTTTTGAAGTTATTGGTCAAAATAGAAAACGTGTACAGCAGGCGCTGAAAAGCGTTTTTAAGCAATAAAAAACTGCAAATGTGTGTAAAACTCCAACCAAAGCTTTGGGACTCAAAAAACTGCCTGTAACTAGTATAAAGGTGAGAGTTCTACTCTAAATAGCAAGAGATTTTACTGGGAAAGCATCCTTTTTGAAGTTATTGGTCAAAATAGAAAACGTGTACAGCAGGCGCTGAAAAGCGTTTTTAAGCAATAAAAAACTGCAAATGTGTGTAAAACTCCAACCAAAGCTTTGGGACTCAAAAAACTGCCTGTAACTAGTATAAAGGTGAGAGTTCTACTCTAAATAGCCAGAGATTTTACTGGGAAAGCATCCTTTTTGAAGTTATTGGTCAAAATAGAAAACGTGTACAGCAGGCGCTGAAAAGCGTTTTTAAGCAATAAAAAACTGCAAATGTGTGTAAAACTCCAACCAAAGCTTTGGGACTCAAAAAACTGCCTGTAACTAGTATAAAGGTGAGAGTTCTACTCTAAATAGCCAGAGATTTGACTGGGAAAGCATCCTTTTTGAAGTTATTGGTCAAAATAGAAAACGTGTACAGCAGGCGCTGAAAAGCGTTTTTAAGCAATAAAAAACTGCAAATGTGTGTAAAACTCCAACCAAAGCTTTGGGACTCAAAAAACTGCCTGTAACTAGTATAAAGGTGAGAGTTCTACTCTAAATAGCAAGAGATTTTACTGGGAAAGCATCCTTTTTGAAGTTATTGGTCAAAATAGAAAACGTGTACAGCAGGCGCTGAAAAGCGTTTTTAAGCAATAAAAAACTGCAAATGTGTGTAAAACTCCAACCAAAGCTTTGGGACTCAAAAACTGCCTGTAACTAGTATAAAGGTGAGAGTTCTACTCTAAATAGCCAGAGATTTTACTGGGAAAGCATCCTTTTTGAAGTTATTGGTCAAAATAGAAAACGTGTACAGCAGGCGCTGAAAAGCGTTTTTAAGCAATAAAAAACTGCAAATGTGTGTAAAACTCCAACCAAAGCTTTGGGACTCAAAAAACTGCCTGTAACTAGTATAAAGGTGAGAGTTCTACTCTAAATAGCCAGAGATTTGACTGGGAAAGCATCCTTTTTGAAGTTATTGGTCAAAATAGAAAACGTGTACAGCAGGCGCTGAAAAGCGTTTTTAAGCAATAAAAAACTGCAAATGTGTGTAAAACTCCAACCAAAGCTTTGGGACTCAAAAAACTGCCTGTAACTAGTATAAAGGTGAGAGTTCTACTCTAAATAGCCAGAGATTTGACTGGGAAAGCATCCTTTTGAAGTTATTGGTCAAAATAGAAAACGTGTACAGCAGGCGCTGAAAAGCGTTTTTAAGCAATAAAAAACTGCAAATGTGTGTAAAACTCCAACCAAAGCTTTGGGACTCAAAAACTGCCTGTAACTAGTATAAAGGTGAGAGTTCTACTCTAAATAGCCAGAGATTTGACTGGGAAAGCATCCTTTTTGAAGTTATTGGTCAAAATAGAAAACGTGTACAGCAGGCGCTGAAAAGCGTTTTTAAGCAATAAAAAACTGCAAATGTGTGTAAAACTCCAACCAAAGCTTTGGGACTCAAAAAACTGCCTGTAACTAGTATAAAGGTGAGAGTTCTACTCTAAATAGCCAGAGATTTTACTGGGAAAGCATCCTTTTTGAAGTTATTGGTCAAAATAGAAAACGTGTACAGCAGGCGCTGAAAAGCGTTTTTAAGCAATAAAAAACTGCAAATGTGTGTAAAACTCCAACCAAAGCTTTGGGACTCAAAAAACTGCCTGTAACTAGTATAAAGGTGAGAGTTCTACTCTAAATAGCCAGAGATTTGACTGGGAAAGCATCCTTTTTGAAGTTATTGGTCAAAATAGAAAACGTGTACAGCAGGCGCTGAAAAGCGTTTTTAAGCAATAAAAAACTGCAAATGTGTGTAAAACTCCAACCAAAGCTTTGGGACTCAAAAAACTGCCTGTAACTAGTATAAAGGTGAGAGTTCTACTCTAAATAGCAAGAGATTTTACTGGGAAAGCATCCTTTTTGAAGTTATTGGTCAAAATAGAAAACGTGTACAGCAGGCGCTGAAAAGCGTTTTTAAGCAATAAAAAACTGCAAATGTGTGTAAAACTCCAACCAAAGCTTTGGGACTCAAAAAACTGCCTGTAACTAGTATAAAGGTGAGAGTTCTACTCTAAATAGCCAGAGATTTGACTGGGAAAGCATCCTTTTTGAAGTTATTGGTCAAAATAGAAAACGTGTACAGCAGGCGCTGAAAAGCGTTTTTTAAGCAATAAAAAACTGCAAATGTGTGTAAAACTCCAACCAAAGCTTTGGGACTCAAAAAACTGCCTGTAACTAGTATAAAGGTGAGAGTTCTACTCTAAATAGCCAGAGATTTGACTGGGAAAGCATCCTTTTTGAAGTTATTGGTCAAAATAGAAAACGTGTACAGCAGGCGCTGAAAAGCGTTTTTAAGCAATAAAAAACTGCAAATGTGTGTAAAACTCCAACCAAAGCTTTGGGACTCAAAAAACTGCCTGTAACTAGTATAAAGGTGAGAGTTCTACTCTAAATAGCCAGAGATTTTACTGGGAAAGCATCCTTTTTGAAGTTATTGGTCAAAATAGAAAACGTGTACAGCAGGCGCTGAAAAGCGTTTTTAAGCAATAAAAAACTGCAAATGTGTGTAAAACTCCAACCAAAGCTTTGGGACTCAAAAAACTGCCTGTAACTAGTATAAAGGTGAGAGTTCTACTCTAAATAGCCAGAGATTTTACTGGGAAAGCATCCTTTTTGAAGTTATTGGTCAAAATAGAAAACGTGTACAGCAGGCGCTGAAAAGCGTTTTTAAGCAATAAAAAACTGCAAATGTGTGTAAAACTCCAACCAAAGCTTTGGGACTCAAAAAACTGCCTGTAACTAGTATAAAGGTGAGAGTTCTACTCTAAATAGCCAGAGATTTGACTGGGAAAGCATCCTTTTTGAAGTTATTGGTCAAAATAGAAAACGTGTACAGCAGGCGCTGAAAAGCGTTTTTAAGCAATAAAAAACTGCAAATGTGTGTAAAACTCCAACCAAAGCTTTGGGACTCAAAAAACTGCCTGTAACTAGTATAAAGGTGAGAGTTCTACTCTAAATAGCCAGAGATTTGACTGGGAAAGCATCCTTTTTGAAGTTATTGGTCAAAATAGAAAACGTGTACAGCAGGCGCTGAAAAGCGTTTTTAAGCAATAAAAAACTGCAAATGTGTGTAAAACTCCAACCAAAGCTTTGGGACTCAAAAAAACTGCCTGTAACTAGTATAAAGGTGAGAGTTCTACTCTAAATAGCCAGAGATTTGACTGGGAAAGCATCCTTTTTGAAGTTATTGGTCAAAATAGAAAACGTGTACAGCAGGCGCTGAAAAGCGTTTTTAAGCAATAAAAAACTGCAAATGTGTGTAAAACTCCAACCAAAGCTTTGGGACTCAAAAACTGCCTGTAACTAGTATAAAGGTGAGAGTTCTACTCTAAATAGCCAGAGATTTGACTGGGAAAGCATCCTTTTTGAAGTTATTGGTCAAAATAGAAAACGTGTACAGCAGGCGCTGAAAAGCGTTTTTAAGCAATAAAAAACTGCAAATGTGTGTAAAACTCCAACCAAAGCTTTGGGACTCAAAAAACTGCCTGTAACTAGTATAAAGGTGAGAGTTCTACTCTAAATAGCCAGAGATTTGACTGGGAAAGCATCCTTTTTGAAGTTATTGGTCAAAATAGAAAACGTGTACAGCAGGCGCTGAAAAGCGTTTTTAAGCAATAAAAAACTGCAAATGTGTGTAAAACTCCAACCAAAGCTTTGGGACTCAAAAAACTGCCTGTAACTAGTATAAAGGTGAGAGTTCTACTCTAAATAGCCAGAGATTTGACTGGGAAAGCATCCTTTTTGAAGTTATTGGTCAAAATAGAAAACGTGTACAGCAGGCGCTGAAAAGCGTTTTTAAGCAATAAAAAACTGCAAATGTGTGTAAAACTCCAACCAAAGCTTTGGGACTCAAAAAACTGCCTGTAACTAGTATAAAGGTGAGAGTTCTACTCTAAATAGCCAGAGATTTTACTGGGAAAGCATCCTTTTTGAAGTTATTGGTCAAAATAGAAAACGTGTACAGCAGGCGCTGAAAAGCGTTTTTAAGCAATAAAAAACTGCAAATGTGTGTAAAACTCCAACCAAAGCTTTGGGACTCAAAAAACTGCCTGTAACTAGTATAAAGGTGAGAGTTCTACTCTAAATAGCCAGAGATTTGACTGGGAAAGCATCCTTTTTGAAGTTATTGGTCAAAATAGAAAACGTGTACAGCAGGCGCTGAAAAGCGTTTTTAAGCAATAAAAAACTGCAAATGTGTGTAAAACTCCAACCAAAGCTTTGGGACTCAAAAAACTGCCTGTAACTAGTATAAAGGTGAGAGTTCTACTCTAAATAGCCAGAGATTTGACTGGGAAAGCATCCTTTTTGAAGTTATTGGTCAAAATAGAAAACGTGTACAGCAGGCGCTGAAAAGCGTTTTTAAGCAATAAAAAACTGCAAATGTGTGTAAAACTCCAACCAAAGCTTTGGGACTCAAAAAACTGCCTGTAACTAGTATAAAGGTGAGAGTTCTACTCTAAATAGCCAGAGATTTGACTGGGAAAGCATCCTTTTTGAAGTTATTGGTCAAAATAGAAAACGTGTACAGCAGGCGCTGAAAAGCGTTTTTAAGCAATAAAAAACTGCAAATGTGTGTAAAACTCCAACCAAAGCTTTGGGACTCAAAAACTGCCTGTAACTAGTATAAAGGTGAGAGTTCTACTCTAAATAGCAAGAGATTTTACTGGGAAAGCATCCTTTTTGAAGTTATTGGTCAAAATAGAAAACGTGTACAGCAGGCGCTGAAAAGCGTTTTTAAGCAATAAAAAACTGCAAATGTGTGTAAAACTCCAACCAAAGCTTGGGACTCAAAAAACTGCCTGTAACTAGTATAAAGGTGAGAGTTCTACTCTAAATAGCCAGAGATTTGACTGGGAAAGCATCCTTTTTTGAAGTTATTGGTCAAAATAGAAAACGTGTACAGCAGGCGCTGAAAAGCGTTTTTAAGCAATAAAAAACTGCAAATGTGTGTAAAACTCCAACCAAAGCTTTGGGACTCAAAAACTGCCTGTAACTAGTATAAAGGTGAGAGTTCTACTCTAAATAGCAGAGATTTGACTGGGAAAGCATCCTTTTTGAAGTTATTGGTCAAAATAGAAAACGTGTACAGCAGGCGCTGAAAAGCGTTTTTTAAGCAATAAAAAACTGCAAATGTGTGTAAAACTCCAACCAAAGCTTTGGGACTCAAAAAACTGCCTGTAACTAGTATAAAGGTGAGAGTTCTACTCTAAATAGCCAGAGATTTTACTGGGAAAGCATCCTTTTTGAAGTTATTGGTCAAAATAGAAAACGTGTACAGCAGGCGCTGAAAAGCGTTTTTAAGCAATAAAAAACTGCAAATGTGTGTAAAACTCCAACCAAAGCTTTGGGACTCAAAAAACTGGCCTGTAACTAGTATAAAGGTGAGAGTTCTACTCTAAATAGCAAAGATTTTACTGGGAAAGCATCCTTTCTGAAGTTATGGTCAAAATAGAAACGTGTACAGCAGGCGCTGAAAAGCGTTTTTTAAGCATAAAAAACTGCAAATGTGTGTAAAAACTCCAACCAAAGCTTTGGGACTTCAAAAAACTGCCTGTAACTAGTATAATGGTGAGAGTTCTACTCTAAATAGCCAGAGATTTTACTGGGAAAGCATCCTTTTTGAAGTTATTGGTCAAAATAGAAAACGTGTACAGCAGGCGCTGAAAAGCGTTTTTAAGCAATAAAAAACTGCAAATGTGTGTAAAACTCCAACCAAAGCTTTGGGACTCAAAAAACTGCCTGTAACTAGTATAAAGGTGAGAGTTCTACTCTAAATAGCCAGAGATTTTACTGGGAAAGCATCCTTTTTGAAGTTATTGGTCAAAATAGAAAACGTGTACAGCAGGCGCTGAAAAGCGTTTTTAAGCAATAAAAAACTGCAAATGTGTGTAAAACTCCAACCAAAGCTTTGGGACTCAAAAAACTGCCTGTAACTAGTATAAAGGTGAGAGTTCTACTCTAAATAGCCAGAGATTTTACTGGGAAAGCATCCTTTTTGAAGTTATTGGTCAAAATAGAAAACGTGTACAGCAGGCGCTGAAAAGCGTTTTTAAGCAATAAAAAACTGCAAATGTGTGTAAAACTCCAACCAAAGCTTTGGGACTCAAAAAACTGCCTGTAACTAGTATAAAGGTGAGAGTTCTACTCTAAATAGCCAGAGATTTTACTGGGAAAGCATCCTTTTGAAGTTATTGGTCAAAATAGAAAACGTGTACAGCAGGCGCTGAAAAGCGTTTTTAAGCAATAAAAAACTGCAAATGTGTGTAAAACTCCAACCAAAGCTTTGGGACTCAAAAAACTGCCTGTAACTAGTATAAAGGTGAGAGTTCTACTCTAAATAGCCAGAGATTTTACTGGGAAAGCATCCTTTTTGAAGTTATTGGTCAAAATAGAAAACGTGTACAGCAGGCGCTGAAAAGCGTTTTTAAGCAATAAAAAACTGCAAATGTGTGTAAAACTCCAACCAAAGCTTTGGGACTCAAAAAACTGCCTGTAACTAGTATAAAGGTGAGAGTTCTACTCTAAATAGCCAGAGATTTTACTGGGAAAGCATCCTTTTTGAAGTTATTGGTCAAAATAGAAAACGTGTACAGCAGGCGCTGAAAAGCGTTTTTAAGCAATAAAAAACTGCAAATGTGTGTAAAACTCCAACCAAAGCTTTGGGACTCAAAAAACTGCCTGTAACTAGTATAAAGGTGAGAGTTCTACTCTAAATAGCCAGAGATTTTACTGGGAAAGCATCCTTTTTGAAGTTATTGGTCAAAATAGAAAACGTGTACAGCAGGCGCTGAAAAGCGTTTTTAAGCAATAAAAAACTGCAAATGTGTGTAAAACTCCAACCAAAGCTTTGGGACTCAAAAAACTGCCTGTAACTAGTATAAAGGTGAGAGTTCTACTCTAAATAGCCAGAGATTTTACTGGGAAAGCATCCTTTTTGAAGTTATTGGTCAAAATAGAAAACGTGTACAGCAGGCGCTGAAAAGCGTTTTTAAGCAATAAAAAACTGCAAATGTGTGTAAAACTCCAACCAAAGCTTTGGGACTCAAAAAACTGCCTGTAACTAGTATAAAGGTGAGAGTTCTACTCTAAATAGCCAGAGATTTTACTGGGAAAGCATCCTTTTTGAAGTTATTGGTCAAAATAGAAAACGTGTACAGCAGGCGCTGAAAAGCGTTTTTAAGCAATAAAAAACTGCAAATGTGTGTAAAACTCCAACCAAAGCTTTGGGACTCAAAAAACTGCCTGTAACTAGTATAAAGGTGAGAGTTCTACTCTAAATAGCCAGAGATTTTACTGGGAAAGCATCCTTTTTGAAGTTATTGGTCAAAATAGAAAACGTGTACAGCAGGCGCTGAAAAGCGTTTTTAAGCAATAAAAAACTGCAAATGTGTGTAAAACTCCAACCAAAGCTTTGGGACTCAAAAAACTGCCTGTAACTAGTATAAAGGTGAGAGTTCTACTCTAAATAGCCAGAGATTTTACTGGGAAAGCATCCTTTTTGAAGTTATTGGTCAAAATAGAAAACGTGTACAGCAGGCGCTGAAAAGCGTTTTTAAGCAATAAAAAACTGCAAATGTGTGTAAAACTCCAACCAAAGCTTTGGGACTCAAAAAACTGCCTGTAACTAGTATAAAGGTGAGAGTTCTACTCTAAATAGCCAGAGATTTTACTGGGAAAGCATCCTTTTTGAAGTTATTGGTCAAAATAGAAAACGTGTACAGCAGGCGCTGAAAAGCGTTTTTAAGCAATAAAAAACTGCAAATGTGTGTAAAACTCCAACCAAAGCTTTGGGACTCAAAAAACTGCCTGTAACTAGTATAAAGGTGAGAGTTCTACTCTAAATAGCCAGAGATTTTACTGGGAAAGCATCCTTTTTGAAGTTATTGGTCAAAATAGAAAACGTGTACAGCAGGCGCTGAAAAGCGTTTTTAAGCAATAAAAAACTGCAAATGTGTGTAAAACTCCAACCAAAGCTTTGGGACTCAAAAAACTGCCTGTAACTAGTATAAAGGTGAGAGTTCTACTCTAAATAGCCAGAGATTTTACTGGGAAAGCATCCTTTTTGAAGTTATTGGTCAAAATAGAAAACGTGTACAGCAGGCGCTGAAAAGCGTTTTTAAGCAATAAAAAACTGCAAATGTGTGTAAAACTCCAACCAAAGCTTTGGGACTCAAAAAACTGCCTGTAACTAGTATAAAGGTGAGAGTTCTACTCTAAATAGCCAGAGATTTTACTGGAAAGCATCCTTTTTGAAGTTATTGGTCAAAATAGAAAACGTGTACAGCAGGCGCTGAAAAGCGTTTTTAAGCAATAAAAAACTGCAAATGTGTGTAAAACTCCAACCAAAGCTTTGGGACTCAAAAAACTGCCTGTAACTAGTATAAAGGTGAGAGTTCTACTCTAAATAGCCAGAGATTTTACTGGGAAAGCATCCTTTTTGAAGTTATTGGTCAAAATAGAAAACGTGTACAGCAGGCGCTGAAAAGCGTTTTTAAGCAATAAAAAACTGCAAATGTGTGTAAAACTCCAACCAAAGCTTTGGGACTCAAAAAACTGCCTGTAACTAGTATAAAGGTGAGAGTTCTACTCTAAATAGCCAGAGATTTTACTGGGAAAGCATCCTTTTTGAAGTTATTGGTCAAAATAGAAAACGTGTACAGCAGGCGCTGAAAAGCGTTTTTAAGCAATAAAAAACTGCAAATGTGTGTAAAACTCCAACCAAAGCTTTGGGACTCAAAAAACTGCCTGTAACTAGTATAAAGGTGAGAGTTCTACTCTAAATAGCCAGAGATTTTACTGGGAAAGCATCCTTTTTGAAGTTATTGGTCAAAATAGAAAACGTGTACAGCAGGCGCTGAAAAGCGTTTTTAAGCAATAAAAAACTGCAAATGTGTGTAAAACTCCAACCAAAGCTTTGGGACTCAAAAAACTGCCTGTAACTAGTATAAAGGTGAGAGTTCTACTCTAAATAGCCAGAGATTTTACTGGGAAAGCATCCTTTTTGAAGTTATTGGTCAAAATAGAAAACGTGTACAGCAGGCGCTGAAAAGCGTTTTTAAGCAATAAAAAACTGCAAATGTGTGTAAAACTCCAACCAAAGCTTTGGGACTCAAAAAACTGCCTGTAACTAGTATAAAGGTGAGAGTTCTACTCTAAATAGCCAGAGATTTTACTGGGAAAGCATCCTTTTTGAAGTTATTGGTCAAAATAGAAAACGTGTACAGCAGGCGCTGAAAAGCGTTTTTAAGCAATAAAAAACTGCAAATGTGTGTAAAACTCCAACCAAAGCTTTGGGACTCAAAAAACTGCCTGTAACTAGTATAAAGGTGAGAGTTCTACTCTAAATAGCCAGAGATTTTACTGGGAAAGCATCCTTTTTGAAGTTATTGGTCAAAATAGAAAACGTGTACAGCAGGCGCTGAAAAGCGTTTTTAAGCAATAAAAAACTGCAAATGTGTGTAAAACTCCAACCAAAGCTTTGGGACTCAAAAAACTGCCTGTAACTAGTATAAAGGTGAGAGTTCTACTCTAAATAGCCAGAGATTTTACTGGGAAAGCATCCTTTTTGAAGTTATTGGTCAAAATAGAAAACGTGTACAGCAGGCGCTGAAAAGCGTTTTTAAGCAATAAAAAACTGCAAATGTGTGTAAAACTCCAACCAAAGCTTTGGGACTCAAAAAACTGCCTGTAACTAGTATAAAGGTGAGAGTTCTACTCTAAATAGCCAGAGATTTTACTGGGAAAGCATCCTTTTTGAAGTTATTGGTCAAAATAGAAAACGTGTACAGCAGGCGCTGAAAAGCGTTTTTAAGCAATAAAAAACTGCAAATGTGTGTAAAACTCCAACCAAAGCTTTGGGACTCAAAAAACTGCCTGTAACTAGTATAAAGGTGAGAGTTCTACTCTAAATAGCCAGAGATTTTACTGGGAAAGCATCCTTTTTGAAGTTATTGGTCAAAATAGAAAACGTGTACAGCAGGCGCTGAAAAGCGTTTTTAAGCAATAAAAAACTGCAAATGTGTGTAAAACTCCAACCAAAGCTTTGGGACTCAAAAAACTGCCTGTAACTAGTATAAAGGTGAGAGTTCTACTCTAAATAGCCAGAGATTTTACTGGGAAAGCATCCTTTTTGAAGTTATTGGTCAAAATAGAAAACGTGTACAGCAGGCGCTGAAAAGCGTTTTTAAGCAATAAAAAACTGCAAATGTGTGTAAAACTCCAACCAAAGCTTTGGGACTCAAAAAACTGCCTGTAACTAGTATAAAGGTGAGAGTTCTACTCTAAATAGCCAGAGATTTTACTGGGAAAGCATCCTTTTTGAAGTTATTGGTCAAAATAGAAAACGTGTACAGCAGGCGCTGAAAAGCGTTTTTAAGCAATAAAAAACTGCAAATGTGTGTAAAACTCCAACCAAAGCTTTGGGACTCAAAAAACTGCCTGTAACTAGTATAAAGGTGAGAGTTCTACTCTAAATAGCCAGAGATTTTACTGGGAAAGCATCCTTTTTGAAGTTATTGGTCAAAATAGAAAACGTGTACAGCAGGCGCTGAAAAGCGTTTTTAAGCAATAAAAAACTGCAAATGTGTGTAAAACTCCAACCAAAGCTTTGGGACTCAAAAAACTGCCTGTAACTAGTATAAAGGTGAGAGTTCTACTCTAAATAGCCAGAGATTTTACTGGGAAAGCATCCTTTTGAAGTTATTGGTCAAAATAGAAAACGTGTACAGCAGGCGCTGAAAAGCGTTTTTAAGCAATAAAAAACTGCAAATGTGTGTAAAACTCCAACCAAAGCTTTGGGACTCAAAAAACTGCCTGTAACTAGTATAAAGGTGAGAGTTCTACTCTAAATAGCCAGAGATTTTACTGGGAAAGCATCCTTTTTGAAGTTATTGGTCAAAATAGAAAACGTGTACAGCAGGCGCTGAAAAGCGTTTTTAAGCAATAAAAAACTGCAAATGTGTGTAAAACTCCAACCAAAGCTTTGGGACTCAAAAAACTGCCTGTAACTAGTATAAAGGTGAGAGTTCTACTCTAAATAGCCAGAGATTTTACTGGGAAAGCATCCTTTTTGAAGTTATTGGTCAAAATAGAAAACGTGTACAGCAGGCGCTGAAAAGCGTTTTTAAGCAATAAAAAACTGCAAATGTGTGTAAAACTCCAACCAAAGCTTTGGGACTCAAAAAACTGCCTGTAACTAGTATAAAGGTGAGAGTTCTACTCTAAATAGCCAGAGATTTTACTGGGAAAGCATCCTTTTTGAAGTTATTGGTCAAAATAGAAAACGTGTACAGCAGGCGCTGAAAAGCGTTTTTAAGCAATAAAAAACTGCAAATGTGTGTAAAACTCCAACCAAAGCTTTGGGACTCAAAAAACTGCCTGTAACTAGTATAAAGGTGAGAGTTCTACTCTAAATAGCCAGAGATTTTACTGGGAAAGCATCCTTTTGAAGTTATTGGTCAAAATAGAAAACGTGTACAGCAGGCGCTGAAAAGCGTTTTTAAGCAATAAAAAACTGCAAATGTGTGTAAAACTCCAACCAAAGCTTTGGGACTCAAAAAACTGCCTGTAACTAGTATAAAGGTGAGAGTTCTACTCTAAATAGCCAGAGATTTTACTGGGAAAGCATCCTTTTTGAAGTTATTGGTCAAAATAGAAAACGTGTACAGCAGGCGCTGAAAAGCGTTTTTAAGCAATAAAAAACTGCAAATGTGTGTAAAACTCCAACCAAAGCTTTGGGACTCAAAAAACTGCCTGTAACTAGTATAAAGGTGAGAGTTCTACTCTAAATAGCCAGAGATTTTACTGGGAAAGCATCCTTTTTGAAGTTATTGGTCAAAATAGAAAACGTGTACAGCAGGCGCTGAAAAGCGTTTTTAAGCAATAAAAAACTGCAAATGTGTGTAAAACTCCAACCAAAGCTTTGGGACTCAAAAAACTGCCTGTAACTAGTATAAAGGTGAGAGTTCTACTCTAAATAGCCAGAGATTTTACTGGGAAAGCATCCTTTTGAAGTTATTGGTCAAAATAGAAAACGTGTACAGCAGGCGCTGAAAAGCGTTTTTAAGCAATAAAAAACTGCAAATGTGTGTAAAACTCCAACCAAAGCTTTGGGACTCAAAAAACTGCCTGTAACTAGTATAAAGGTGAGAGTTCTACTCTAAATAGCCAGAGATTTTACTGGGAAAGCATCCTTTTGAAGTTATTGGTCAAAATAGAAAACGTGTACAGCAGGCGCTGAAAAGCGTTTTTAAGCAATAAAAAACTGCAAATGTGTGTAAAACTCCAACCAAAGCTTTGGGACTCAAAAAACTGCCTGTAACTAGTATAAAGGTGAGAGTTCTACTCTAAATAGCCAGAGATTTTACTGGGAAAGCATCCTTTTTGAAGTTATTGGTCAAAATAGAAAACGTGTACAGCAGGCGCTGAAAAGCGTTTTTAAGCAATAAAAAACTGCAAATGTGTGTAAAACTCCAACCAAAGCTTTGGGACTCAAAAAACTGCCTGTAACTAGTATAAAGGTGAGAGTTCTACTCTAAATAGCCAGAGATTTTACTGGGAAAGCATCCTTTTGAAGTTATTGGTCAAAATAGAAAACGTGTACAGCAGGCGCTGAAAAGCGTTTTTAAGCAATAAAAAACTGCAAATGTGTGTAAAACTCCAACCAAAGCTTTGGGACTCAAAAAACTGCCTGTAACTAGTATAAAGGTGAGAGTTCTACTCTAAATAGCCAGAGATTTTACTGGGAAAGCATCCTTTTTGAAGTTATTGGTCAAAATAGAAAACGTGTACAGCAGGCGCTGAAAAGCGTTTTTAAGCAATAAAAAACTGCAAATGTGTGTAAAACTCCAACCAAAGCTTTGGGACTCAAAAAACTGCCTGTAACTAGTATAAAGGTGAGAGTTCTACTCTAAATAGCCAGAGATTTTACTGGGAAAGCATCCTTTTGTGAAGTTATTGGTCAAAATAGAAAACGTGTACAGCAGGCGCTGAAAAGCGTTTTTAAGCAATAAAAAACTGCAAATGTGTGTAAAACTCCAACCAAAGCTTTGGGACTCAAAAAACTGCCTGTAACTAGTATAAAGGTGAGAGTTCTACTCTAAATAGCCAGAGATTTTACTGGGAAAGCATCCTTTTTGAAGTTATTGGTCAAAATAGAAAACGTGTACAGCAGGCGCTGAAAAGCGTTTTTAAGCAATAAAAAACTGCAAATGTGTGTAAAACTCCAACCAAAGCTTTGGGACTCAAAAAACTGCCTGTAACTAGTATAAAGGTGAGAGTTCTACTCTAAATAGCCAGAGATTTTACTGGGAAAGCATCCTTTTTGAAGTTATTGGTCAAAATAGAAAACGTGTACAGCAGGCGCTGAAAAGCGTTTTTAAGCAATAAAAAACTGCAAATGTGTGTAAAACTCCAACCAAAGCTTTGGGACTCAAAAAACTGCCTGTAACTAGTATAAAGGTGAGAGTTCTACTCTAAATAGCCAGAGATTTTACTGGGAAAGCATCCTTTCTGAAGTTATTGGTCAAAATAGAAAACGTGTACAGCAGGCGCTGAAAAGCGTTTTTAAGCAATAAAAAACTGCAAATGTGTGTAAAACTCCAACCAAAGCTTTGGGACTCAAAAAACTGCCTGTAACTAGTATAAAGGTGAGAGTTCTACTCTAAATAGCCAGAGATTTTACTGGGAAAGCATCCTTTTTGAAGTTATTGGTCAAAATAGAAAACGTGTACAGCAGGCGCTGAAAAGCGTTTTTAAGCAATAAAAAACTGCAAATGTGTGTAAAACTCCAACCAAAGCTTTGGGACTCAAAAAACTGCCTGTAACTAGTATAAAGGTGAGAGTTCTACTCTAAATAGCCAGAGATTTTACTGGGAAAGCATCCTTTTTGAAGTTATTGGTCAAAATAGAAAACGTGTACAGCAGGCGCTGAAAAGCGTTTTTAAGCAATAAAAAACTGCAAATGTGTGTAAAACTCCAACCAAAGCTTTGGGACTCAAAAAACTGCCTGTAACTAGTATAAAGGTGAGAGTTCTACTCTAAATAGCCAGAGATTTTACTGGGAAAGCATCCTTTTTGAAGTTATTGGTCAAAATAGAAAACGTGTACAGCAGGCGCTGAAAAGCGTTTTTAAGCAATAAAAAACTGCAAATGTGTGTAAAACTCCAACCAAAGCTTTGGGACTCAAAAAACTGCCTGTAACTAGTATAAAGGTGAGAGTTCTACTCTAAATAGCCAGAGATTTTACTGGGAAAGCATCCTTTTTGAAGTTATTGGTCAAAATAGAAAACGTGTACAGCAGGCGCTGAAAAGCGTTTTTAAGCAATAAAAAACTGCAAATGTGTGTAAAACTCCAACCAAAGCTTTGGGACTCAAAAAACTGCCTGTAACTAGTATAAAGGTGAGAGTTCTACTCTAAATAGCCAGAGATTTTACTGGGAAAGCATCCTTTTTGAAGTTATTGGTCAAAATAGAAAACGTGTACAGCAGGCGCTGAAAAGCGTTTTTAAGCAATAAAAAACTGCAAATGTGTGTAAAACTCCAACCAAAGCTTTGGGACTCAAAAAACTGCCTGTAACTAGTATAAAGGTGAGAGTTCTACTCTAAATAGCCAGAGATTTTACTGGGAAAGCATCCTTTTGAAGTTATTGGTCAAAATAGAAAACGTGTACAGCAGGCGCTGAAAAGCGTTTTTAAGCAATAAAAAACTGCAAATGTGTGTAAAACTCCAACCAAAGCTTTGGGACTCAAAAAACTGCCTGTAACTAGTATAAAGGTGAGAGTTCTACTCTAAATAGCCAGAGATTTTACTGGGAAAGCATCCTTTTGAAGTTATTGGTCAAAATAGAAAACGTGTACAGCAGGCGCTGAAAAGCGTTTTTAAGCAATAAAAAACTGCAAATGTGTGTAAAACTCCAACCAAAGCTTTGGGACTCAAAAAACTGCCTGTAACTAGTATAAAGGTGAGAGTTCTACTCTAAATAGCCAGAGATTTTACTGGGAAAGCATCCTTTTTGAAGTTATTGGTCAAAATAGAAAACGTGTACAGCAGGCGCTGAAAAGCGTTTTTAAGCAATAAAAAACTGCAAATGTGTGTAAAACTCCAACCAAAGCTTTGGGACTCAAAAAACTGCCTGTAACTAGTATAAAGGTGAGAGTTCTACTCTAAATAGCCAGAGATTTTACTGGGAAAGCATCCTTTTGAAGTTATTGGTCAAAATAGAAAACGTGTACAGCAGGCGCTGAAAAGCGTTTTTAAGCAATAAAAAACTGCAAATGTGTGTAAAACTCCAACCAAAGCTTTGGGACTCAAAAAACTGCCTGTAACTAGTATAAAGGTGAGAGTTCTACTCTAAATAGCCAGAGATTTTACTGGGAAAGCATCCTTTTTGAAGTTATTGGTCAAAATAGAAAACGTGTACAGCAGGCGCTGAAAAGCGTTTTTAAGCAATAAAAAACTGCAAATGTGTGTAAAACTCCAACCAAAGCTTTGGGACTCAAAAAACTGCCTGTAACTAGTATAAAGGTGAGAGTTCTACTCTAAATAGCCAGAGATTTTACTGGGAAAGCATCCTTTTTGAAGTTATTGGTCAAAATAGAAAACGTGTACAGCAGGCGCTGAAAAGCGTTTTTAAGCAATAAAAAACTGCAAATGTGTGTAAAACTCCAACCAAAGCTTTGGGACTCAAAAAACTGCCTGTAACTAGTATAAAGGTGAGAGTTCTACTCTAAATAGCCAGAGATTTTACTGGGAAAGCATCCTTTTGAAGTTATTGGTCAAAATAGAAAACGTGTACAGCAGGCGCTGAAAAGCGTTTTTAAGCAATAAAAAACTGCAAATGTGTGTAAAACTCCAACCAAAGCTTTGGGACTCAAAAAACTGCCTGTAACTAGTATAAAGGTGAGAGTTCTACTCTAAATAGCCAGAGATTTTACTGGGAAAGCATCCTTTTTGAAGTTATTGGTCAAAATAGAAAACGTGTACAGCAGGCGCTGAAAAGCGTTTTTAAGCAATAAAAAACTGCAAATGTGTGTAAAACTCCAACCAAAGCTTTGGGACTCAAAAAACTGCCTGTAACTAGTATAAAGGTGAGAGTTCTACTCTAAATAGCCAGAGATTTTACTGGGAAAGCATCCTTTTTGAAGTTATTGGTCAAAATAGAAAACGTGTACAGCAGGCGCTGAAAAGCGTTTTTAAGCAATAAAAAACTGCAAATGTGTGTAAAACTCCAACCAAAGCTTTGGGACTCAAAAAACTGCCTGTAACTAGTATAAAGGTGAGAGTTCTACTCTAAATAGCCAGAGATTTTACTGGGAAAGCATCCTTTTGAAGTTATTGGTCAAAATAGAAAACGTGTACAGCAGGCGCTGAAAAGCGTTTTTAAGCAATAAAAAACTGCAAATGTGTGTAAAACTCCAACCAAAGCTTTGGGACTCAAAAAACTGCCTGTAACTAGTATAAAGGTGAGAGTTCTACTCTAAATAGCCAGAGATTTTACTGGGAAAGCATCCTTTTTGAAGTTATTGGTCAAAATAGAAAACGTGTACAGCAGGCGCTGAAAAGCGTTTTTAAGCAATAAAAAACTGCAAATGTGTGTAAAACTCCAACCAAAGCTTTGGGACTCAAAAAACTGCCTGTAACTAGTATAAAGGTGAGAGTTCTACTCTAAATAGCCAGAGATTTTACTGGGAAAGCATCCTTTTTGAAGTTATTGGTCAAAATAGAAAACGTGTACAGCAGGCGCTGAAAAGCGTTTTTAAGCAATAAAAAACTGCAAATGTGTGTAAAACTCCAACCAAAGCTTTGGGACTCAAAAAACTGCCTGTAACTAGTATAAAGGTGAGAGTTCTACTCTAAATAGCCAGAGATTTTACTGGGAAAGCATCCTTTTTGAAGTTATTGGTCAAAATAGAAAACGTGTACAGCAGGCGCTGAAAAGCGTTTTTAAGCAATAAAAAACTGCAAATGTGTGTAAAACTCCAACCAAAGCTTTGGGACTCAAAAAACTGCCTGTAACTAGTATAAAGGTGAGAGTTCTACTCTAAATAGCCAGAGATTTTACTGGGAAAGCATCCTTTTGAAGTTATTGGTCAAAATAGAAAACGTGTACAGCAGGCGCTGAAAAGCGTTTTTAAGCAATAAAAAACTGCAAATGTGTGTAAAACTCCAACCAAAGCTTTGGGACTCAAAAAACTGCCTGTAACTAGTATAAAGGTGAGAGTTCTACTCTAAATAGCCAGAGATTTTACTGGGAAAGCATCCTTTTGAAGTTATTGGTCAAAATAGAAAACGTGTACAGCAGGCGCTGAAAAGCGTTTTTAAGCAATAAAAAACTGCAAATGTGTGTAAAACTCCAACCAAAGCTTTGGGACTCAAAAAACTGCCTGTAACTAGTATAAAGGTGAGAGTTCTACTCTAAATAGCCAGAGATTTTACTGGGAAAGCATCCTTTTGAAGTTATTGGTCAAAATAGAAAACGTGTACAGCAGGCGCTGAAAAGCGTTTTTAAGCAATAAAAAACTGCAAATGTGTGTAAAACTCCAACCAAAGCTTTGGGACTCAAAAAACTGCCTGTAACTAGTATAAAGGTGAGAGTTCTACTCTAAATAGCCAGAGATTTTACTGGGAAAGCATCCTTTTTGAAGTTATTGGTCAAAATAGAAAACGTGTACAGCAGGCGCTGAAAAGCGTTTTTAAGCAATAAAAAACTGCAAATGTGTGTAAAACTCCAACCAAAGCTTTGGGACTCAAAAAACTGCCTGTAACTAGTATAAAGGTGAGAGTTCTACTCTAAATAGCCAGAGATTTTACTGGGAAAGCATCCTTTTTGAAGTTATTGGTCAAAATAGAAAACGTGTACAGCAGGCGCTGAAAAGCGTTTTTAAGCAATAAAAAACTGCAAATGTGTGTAAAACTCCAACCAAAGCTTTGGGACTCAAAAAACTGCCTGTAACTAGTATAAAGGTGAGAGTTCTACTCTAAATAGCCAGAGATTTTACTGGGAAAGCATCCTTTTTGAAGTTATTGGTCAAAATAGAAAACGTGTACAGCAGGCGCTGAAAAGCGTTTTTAAGCAATAAAAAACTGCAAATGTGTGTAAAACTCCAACCAAAGCTTTGGGACTCAAAAAACTGCCTGTAACTAGTATAAAGGTGAGAGTTCTACTCTAAATAGCCAGAGATTTTACTGGGAAAGCATCCTTTTTGAAGTTATTGGTCAAAATAGAAAACGTGTACAGCAGGCGCTGAAAAGCGTTTTTAAGCAATAAAAAACTGCAAATGTGTGTAAAACTCCAACCAAAGCTTTGGGACTCAAAAAACTGCCTGTAACTAGTATAAAGGTGAGAGTTCTACTCTAAATAGCCAGAGATTTTACTGGGAAAGCATCCTTTTTGAAGTTATTGGTCAAAATAGAAAACGTGTACAGCAGGCGCTGAAAAGCGTTTTTAAGCAATAAAAAACTGCAAATGTGTGTAAAACTCCAACCAAAGCTTTGGGACTCAAAAAACTGCCTGTAACTAGTATAAAGGTGAGAGTTCTACTCTAAATAGCCAGAGATTTTACTGGGAAAGCATCCTTTTTGAAGTTATTGGTCAAAATAGAAAACGTGTACAGCAGGCGCTGAAAAGCGTTTTTAAGCAATAAAAAACTGCAAATGTGTGTAAAACTCCAACCAAAGCTTTGGGACTCAAAAAACTGCCTGTAACTAGTATAAAGGTGAGAGTTCTACTCTAAATAGCCAGAGATTTTACTGGGAAAGCATCCTTTTTGAAGTTATTGGTCAAAATAGAAAACGTGTACAGCAGGCGCTGAAAAGCGTTTTTAAGCAATAAAAAACTGCAAATGTGTGTAAAACTCCAACCAAAGCTTTGGGACTCAAAAAACTGCCTGTAACTAGTATAAAGGTGAGAGTTCTACTCTAAATAGCCAGAGATTTTACTGGGAAAGCATCCTTTTTGAAGTTATTGGTCAAAATAGAAAACGTGTACAGCAGGCGCTGAAAAGCGTTTTTAAGCAATAAAAAACTGCAAATGTGTGTAAAACTCCAACCAAAGCTTTGGGACTCAAAAAACTGCCTGTAACTAGTATAAAGGTGAGAGTTCTACTCTAAATAGCCAGAGATTTTACTGGGAAAGCATCCTTTTTGAAGTTATTGGTCAAAATAGAAAACGTGTACAGCAGGCGCTGAAAGCGTTTTTAAGCAATAAAAAACTGCAAATGTGTGTAAAACTCCAACCAAAGCTTTGGGACTCAAAAAACTGCCTGTAACTAGTATAAAGGTGAGAGTTCTACTCTAAATAGCCAGAGATTTTACTGGGAAAGCATCCTTTTGAAGTTATTGGTCAAAATAGAAAACGTGTACAGCAGGCGCTGAAAAGCGTTTTTAAGCAATAAAAAACTGCAAATGTGTGTAAAACTCCAACCAAAGCTTTGGGACTCAAAAAACTGCCTGTAACTAGTATAAAGGTGAGAGTTCTACTCTAAATAGCCAGAGATTTTACTGGGAAAGCATCCTTTTTGAAGTTATTGGTCAAAATAGAAAACGTGTACAGCAGGCGCTGAAAAGCGTTTTTAAGCAATAAAAAACTGCAAATGTGTGTAAAACTCCAACCAAAGCTTTGGGACTCAAAAAACTGCCTGTAACTAGTATAAAGGTGAGAGTTCTACTCTAAATAGCCAGAGATTTTACTGGGAAAGCATCCTTTTTGAAGTTATTGGTCAAAATAGAAAACGTGTACAGCAGGCGCTGAAAAGCGTTTTTAAGCAATAAAAAACTGCAAATGTGTGTAAAACTCCAACCAAAGCTTTGGGACTCAAAAAACTGCCTGTAACTAGTATAAAGGTGAGAGTTCTACTCTAAATAGCCAGAGATTTTACTGGGAAAGCATCCTTTTTGAAGTTATTGGTCAAAATAGAAAACGTGTACAGCAGGCGCTGAAAAGCGTTTTTAAGCAATAAAAAACTGCAAATGTGTGTAAAACTCCAACCAAAGCTTTGGGACTCAAAAAACTGCCTGTAACTAGTATAAAGGTGAGAGTTCTACTCTAAATAGCCAGAGATTTTACTGGGAAAGCATCCTTTTTGAAGTTATTGGTCAAAATAGAAAACGTGTACAGCAGGCGCTGAAAAGCGTTTTTAAGCAATAAAAAACTGCAAATGTGTGTAAAACTCCAACCAAAGCTTTGGGACTCAAAAAACTGCCTGTAACTAGTATAAAGGTGAGAGTTCTACTCTAAATAGCCAGAGATTTTACTGGGAAAGCATCCTTTTTGAAGTTATTGGTCAAAATAGAAAACGTGTACAGCAGGCGCTGAAAAGCGTTTTTAAGCAATAAAAAACTGCAAATGTGTGTAAAACTCCAACCAAAGCTTTGGGACTCAAAAAACTGCCTGTAACTAGTATAAAGGTGAGAGTTCTACTCTAAATAGCCAGAGATTTTACTGGGAAAGCATCCTTTTTGAAGTTATTGGTCAAAATAGAAAACGTGTACAGCAGGCGCTGAAAAGCGTTTTTAAGCAATAAAAAACTGCAAATGTGTGTAAAACTCCAACCAAAGCTTTGGGACTCAAAAAACTGCCTGTAACTAGTATAAAGGTGAGAGTTCTACTCTAAATAGCCAGAGATTTTACTGGGAAAGCATCCTTTTTGAAGTTATTGGTCAAAATAGAAAACGTGTACAGCAGGCGCTGAAAAGCGTTTTTAAGCAATAAAAAACTGCAAATGTGTGTAAAACTCCAACCAAAGCTTTGGGACTCAAAAAACTGCCTGTAACTAGTATAAAGGTGAGAGTTCTACTCTAAATAGCCAGAGATTTTACTGGGAAAGCATCCTTTTTGAAGTTATTGGTCAAAATAGAAAACGTGTACAGCAGGCGCTGAAAAGCGTTTTTAAGCAATAAAAAACTGCAAATGTGTGTAAAACTCCAACCAAAGCTTTGGGACTCAAAAAACTGCCTGTAACTAGTATAAAGGTGAGAGTTCTACTCTAAATAGCCAGAGATTTTACTGGGAAAGCATCCTTTTTGAAGTTATTGGTCAAAATAGAAAACGTGTACAGCAGGCGCTGAAAAGCGTTTTTAAGCAATAAAAAACTGCAAATGTGTGTAAAACTCCAACCAAAGCTTTGGGACTCAAAAAACTGCCTGTAACTAGTATAAAGGTGAGAGTTCTACTCTAAATAGCCAGAGATTTTACTGGGAAAGCATCCTTTTTGAAGTTATTGGTCAAAATAGAAAACGTGTACAGCAGGCGCTGAAAAGCGTTTTTAAGCAATAAAAAACTGCAAATGTGTGTAAAACTCCAACCAAAGCTTTGGGACTCAAAAAACTGCCTGTAACTAGTATAAAGGTGAGAGTTCTACTCTAAATAGCCAGAGATTTTACTGGGAAAGCATCCTTTTTGAAGTTATTGGTCAAAATAGAAAACGTGTACAGCAGGCGCTGAAAAGCGTTTTTAAGCAATAAAAAACTGCAAATGTGTGTAAAACTCCAACCAAAGCTTTGGGACTCAAAAAACTGCCTGTAACTAGTATAAAGGTGAGAGTTCTACTCTAAATAGCCAGAGATTTTACTGGGAAAGCATCCTTTTTGAAGTTATTGGTCAAAATAGAAAACGTGTACAGCAGGCGCTGAAAAGCGTTTTTAAGCAATAAAAAACTGCAAATGTGTGTAAAACTCCAACCAAAGCTTTGGGACTCAAAAAACTGCCTGTAACTAGTATAAAGGTGAGAGTTCTACTCTAAATAGCCAGAGATTTTACTGGGAAAGCATCCTTTTTGAAGTTATTGGTCAAAATAGAAAACGTGTACAGCAGGCGCTGAAAAGCGTTTTTAAGCAATAAAAAACTGCAAATGTGTGTAAAACTCCAACCAAAGCTTTGGGACTCAAAAAACTGCCTGTAACTAGTATAAAGGTGAGAGTTCTACTCTAAATAGCCAGAGATTTTACTGGGAAAGCATCCTTTTTGAAGTTATTGGTCAAAATAGAAAACGTGTACAGCAGGCGCTGAAAAGCGTTTTTAAGCAATAAAAAACTGCAAATGTGTGTAAAACTCCAACCAAAGCTTTGGGACTCAAAAAACTGCCTGTAACTAGTATAAAGGTGAGAGTTCTACTCTAAATAGCCAGAGATTTTACTGGGAAAGCATCCTTTTTGAAGTTATTGGTCAAAATAGAAAACGTGTACAGCAGGCGCTGAAAAGCGTTTTTAAGCAATAAAAAACTGCAAATGTGTGTAAAACTCCAACCAAAGCTTTGGGACTCAAAAAACTGCCTGTAACTAGTATAAAGGTGAGAGTTCTACTCTAAATAGCCAGAGATTTTACTGGGAAAGCATCCTTTTTGAAGTTATTGGTCAAAATAGAAAACGTGTACAGCAGGCGCTGAAAAGCGTTTTTAAGCAATAAAAAACTGCAAATGTGTGTAAAACTCCAACCAAAGCTTTGGGACTCAAAAAACTGCCTGTAACTAGTATAAAGGTGAGAGTTCTACTCTAAATAGCCAGAGATTTTACTGGGAAAGCATCCTTTTTGAAGTTATTGGTCAAAATAGAAAACGTGTACAGCAGGCGCTGAAAAGCGTTTTTAAGCAATAAAAAACTGCAAATGTGTGTAAAACTCCAACCAAAGCTTTGGGACTCAAAAAACTGCCTGTAACTAGTATAAAGGTGAGAGTTCTACTCTAAATAGCCAGAGATTTTACTGGGAAAGCATCCTTTTTGAAGTTATTGGTCAAAATAGAAAACGTGTACAGCAGGCGCTGAAAAGCGTTTTTAAGCAATAAAAAACTGCAAATGTGTGTAAAACTCCAACCAAAGCTTTGGGACTCAAAAAACTGCCTGTAACTAGTATAAAGGTGAGAGTTCTACTCTAAATAGCCAGAGATTTTACTGGAAAGCATCCTTTTTGAAGTTATTGGTCAAAATAGAAAACGTGTACAGCAGGCGCTGAAAAGCGTTTTTAAGCAATAAAAAACTGCAAATGTGTGTAAAACTCCAACCAAAGCTTTGGGACTCAAAAAACTGCCTGTAACTAGTATAAAGGTGAGAGTTCTACTCTAAATAGCCAGAGATTTTACTGGGAAAGCATCCTTTTTGAAGTTATTGGTCAAAATAGAAAACGTGTACAGCAGGCGCTGAAAAGCGTTTTTAAGCAATAAAAAACTGCAAATGTGTGTAAAACTCCAACCAAAGCTTTGGGACTCAAAAAACTGCCTGTAACTAGTATAAAGGTGAGAGTTCTACTCTAAATAGCCAGAGATTTTACTGGGAAAGCATCCTTTTTGAAGTTATTGGTCAAAATAGAAAACGTGTACAGCAGGCGCTGAAAAGCGTTTTAAGCAATAAAAAACTGCAAATGTGTGTAAAACTCCAACCAAAGCTTTGGGACTCAAAAAACTGCCTGTAACTAGTATAAAGGTGAGAGTTCTACTCTAAATAGCCAGAGATTTTACTGGGAAAGCATCCTTTTTGAAGTTATTGGTCAAAATAGAAAACGTGTACAGCAGGCGCTGAAAAGCGTTTTTAAGCAATAAAAAACTGCAAATGTGTGTAAAACTCCAACCAAAGCTTTGGGACTCAAAAAACTGCCTGTAACTAGTATAAAGGTGAGAGTTCTACTCTAAATAGCCAGAGATTTTACTGGGAAAGCATCCTTTTTGAAGTTATTGGTCAAAATAGAAAACGTGTACAGCAGGCGCTGAAAAGCGTTTTTAAGCAATAAAAAACTGCAAATGTGTGTAAAACTCCAACCAAAGCTTTGGGACTCAAAAAACTGCCTGTAACTAGTATAAAGGTGAGAGTTCTACTCTAAATAGCCAGAGATTTTACTGGGAAAGCATCCTTTTTGAAGTTATTGGTCAAAATAGAAAACGTGTACAGCAGGCGCTGAAAAGCGTTTTTAAGCAATAAAAAACTGCAAATGTGTGTAAAACTCCAACCAAAGCTTTGGGACTCAAAAAACTGCCTGTAACTAGTATAAAGGTGAGAGTTCTACTCTAAATAGCCAGAGATTTTACTGGGAAAGCATCCTTTTTGAAGTTATTGGTCAAAATAGAAAACGTGTACAGCAGGCGCTGAAAAGCGTTTTTAAGCAATAAAAAACTGCAAATGTGTGTAAAACTCCAACCAAAGCTTTGGGACTCAAAAAACTGCCTGTAACTAGTATAAAGGTGAGAGTTCTACTCTAAATAGCCAGAGATTTTACTGGGAAAGCATCCTTTTTGAAGTTATTGGTCAAAATAGAAAACGTGTACAGCAGGCGCTGAAAAGCGTTTTTAAGCAATAAAAAACTGCAAATGTGTGTAAAACTCCAACCAAAGCTTTGGGACTCAAAAAACTGCCTGTAACTAGTATAAAGGTGAGAGTTCTACTCTAAATAGCCAGAGATTTTACTGGGAAAGCATCCTTTTTGAAGTTATTGGTCAAAATAGAAAACGTGTACAGCAGGCGCTGAAAAGCGTTTTTAAGCAATAAAAAACTGCAAATGTGTGTAAAACTCCAACCAAAGCTTTGGGACTCAAAAAACTGCCTGTAACTAGTATAAAGGTGAGAGTTCTACTCTAAATAGCCAGAGATTTTACTGGGAAAGCATCCTTTTTGAAGTTATTGGTCAAAATAGAAAACGTGTACAGCAGGCGCTGAAAAGCGTTTTTAAGCAATAAAAAACTGCAAATGTGTGTAAAACTCCAACCAAAGCTTTGGGACTCAAAAAACTGCCTGTAACTAGTATAAAGGTGAGAGTTCTACTCTAAATAGCCAGAGATTTTACTGGGAAAGCATCCTTTTTGAAGTTATTGGTCAAAATAGAAAACGTGTACAGCAGGCGCTGAAAAGCGTTTTTAAGCAATAAAAAACTGCAAATGTGTGTAAAACTCCAACCAAAGCTTTGGGACTCAAAAAACTGCCTGTAACTAGTATAAAGGTGAGAGTTCTACTCTAAATAGCCAGAGATTTTACTGGGAAAGCATCCTTTTTGAAGTTATTGGTCAAAATAGAAAACGTGTACAGCAGGCGCTGAAAAGCGTTTTTAAGCAATAAAAAACTGCAAATGTGTGTAAAACTCCAACCAAAGCTTTGGGACTCAAAAAACTGCCTGTAACTAGTATAAAGGTGAGAGTTCTACTCTAAATAGCCAGAGATTTTACTGGGAAAGCATCCTTTTTGAAGTTATTGGTCAAAATAGAAAACGTGTACAGCAGGCGCTGAAAAGCGTTTTTAAGCAATAAAAAACTGCAAATGTGTGTAAAACTCCAACCAAAGCTTTGGGACTCAAAAAACTGCCTGTAACTAGTATAAAGGTGAGAGTTCTACTCTAAATAGCCAGAGATTTTACTGGGAAAGCATCCTTTTGAAGTTATTGGTCAAAATAGAAAACGTGTACAGCAGGCGCTGAAAAGCGTTTTTAAGCAATAAAAAACTGCAAATGTGTGTAAAACTCCAACCAAAGCTTTGGGACTCAAAAAACTGCCTGTAACTAGTATAAAGGTGAGAGTTCTACTCTAAATAGCCAGAGATTTTACTGGGAAAGCATCCTTTTTGAAGTTATTGGTCAAAATAGAAAACGTGTACAGCAGGCGCTGAAAAGCGTTTTTAAGCAATAAAAAACTGCAAATGTGTGTAAAACTCCAACCAAAGCTTTGGGACTCAAAAAACTGCCTGTAACTAGTATAAAGGTGAGAGTTCTACTCTAAATAGCCAGAGATTTTACTGGGAAAGCATCCTTTTTGAAGTTATTGGTCAAAATAGAAAACGTGTACAGCAGGCGCTGAAAAGCGTTTTTAAGCAATAAAAAACTGCAAATGTGTGTAAAACTCCAACCAAAGCTTTGGGACTCAAAAAACTGCCTGTAACTAGTATAAAGGTGAGAGTTCTACTCTAAATAGCCAGAGATTTTACTGGGAAAGCATCCTTTTGAAGTTATTGGTCAAAATAGAAAACGTGTACAGCAGGCGCTGAAAAGCGTTTTTAAGCAATAAAAAACTGCAAATGTGTGTAAAACTCCAACCAAAGCTTTGGGACTCAAAAAACTGCCTGTAACTAGTATAAAGGTGAGAGTTCTACTCTAAATAGCCAGAGATTTTACTGGGAAAGCATCCTTTTTGAAGTTATTGGTCAAAATAGAAAACGTGTACAGCAGGCGCTGAAAAGCGTTTTTAAGCAATAAAAAACTGCAAATGTGTGTAAAACTCCAACCAAAGCTTTGGGACTCAAAAAACTGCCTGTAACTAGTATAAAGGTGAGAGTTCTACTCTAAATAGCCAGAGATTTTACTGGGAAAGCATCCTTTTGAAGTTATTGGTCAAAATAGAAAACGTGTACAGCAGGCGCTGAAAAGCGTTTTTAAGCAATAAAAAACTGCAAATGTGTGTAAAACTCCAACCAAAGCTTTGGGACTCAAAAAACTGCCTGTAACTAGTATAAAGGTGAGAGTTCTACTCTAAATAGCCAGAGATTTTACTGGGAAAGCATCCTTTTTGAAGTTATTGGTCAAAATAGAAAACGTGTACAGCAGGCGCTGAAAAGCGTTTTTAAGCAATAAAAAACTGCAAATGTGTGTAAAACTCCAACCAAAGCTTTGGGACTCAAAAAACTGCCTGTAACTAGTATAAAGGTGAGAGTTCTACTCTAAATAGCCAGAGATTTTACTGGGAAAGCATCCTTTTTGAAGTTATTGGTCAAAATAGAAAACGTGTACAGCAGGCGCTGAAAAGCGTTTTTAAGCAATAAAAAACTGCAAATGTGTGTAAAACTCCAACCAAAGCTTTGGGACTCAAAAAACTGCCTGTAACTAGTATAAAGGTGAGAGTTCTACTCTAAATAGCCAGAGATTTTACTGGGAAAGCATCCTTTTGAAGTTATTGGTCAAAATAGAAAACGTGTACAGCAGGCGCTGAAAAGCGTTTTTAAGCAATAAAAAACTGCAAATGTGTGTAAAACTCCAACCAAAGCTTTGGGACTCAAAAAACTGCCTGTAACTAGTATAAAGGTGAGAGTTCTACTCTAAATAGCCAGAGATTTTACTGGGAAAGCATCCTTTTTGAAGTTATTGGTCAAAATAGAAAACGTGTACAGCAGGCGCTGAAAAGCGTTTTTAAGCAATAAAAAACTGCAAATGTGTGTAAAACTCCAACCAAAGCTTTGGGACTCAAAAAACTGCCTGTAACTAGTATAAAGGTGAGAGTTCTACTCTAAATAGCCAGAGATTTTACTGGGAAAGCATCCTTTTTGAAGTTATTGGTCAAAATAGAAAACGTGTACAGCAGGCGCTGAAAAGCGTTTTTAAGCAATAAAAAACTGCAAATGTGTGTAAAACTCCAACCAAAGCTTTGGGACTCAAAAAACTGCCTGTAACTAGTATAAAGGTGAGAGTTCTACTCTAAATAGCCAGAGATTTTACTGGGAAAGCATCCTTTTTGAAGTTATTGGTCAAAATAGAAAACGTGTACAGCAGGCGCTGAAAAGCGTTTTTAAGCAATAAAAAACTGCAAATGTGTGTAAAACTCCAACCAAAGCTTTGGGACTCAAAAAACTGCCTGTAACTAGTATAAAGGTGAGAGTTCTACTCTAAATAGCCAGAGATTTTACTGGGAAAGCATCCTTTTTGAAGTTATTGGTCAAAATAGAAAACGTGTACAGCAGGCGCTGAAAAGCGTTTTTAAGCAATAAAAAACTGCAAATGTGTGTAAAACTCCAACCAAAGCTTTGGGACTCAAAAAACTGCCTGTAACTAGTATAAAGGTGAGAGTTCTACTCTAAATAGCCAGAGATTTTACTGGGAAAGCATCCTTTTCTGAAGTTATTGGTCAAAATAGAAAACGTGTACAGCAGGCGCTGAAAAGCGTTTTTAAGCAATAAAAAACTGCAAATGTGTGTAAAACTCCAACCAAAGCTTTGGGACTCAAAAAACTGCCTGTAACTAGTATAAAGGTGAGAGTTCTACTCTAAATAGCCAGAGATTTTACTGGGAAAGCATCCTTTTGAAGTTATTGGTCAAAATAGAAAACGTGTACAGCAGGCGCTGAAAAGCGTTTTTAAGCAATAAAAAACTGCAAATGTGTGTAAAACTCCAACCAAAGCTTTGGGACTCAAAAAACTGCCTGTAACTAGTATAAAGGTGAGAGTTCTACTCTAAATAGCCAGAGATTTTACTGGGAAAGCATCCTTTTTGAAGTTATTGGTCAAAATAGAAAACGTGTACAGCAGGCGCTGAAAAGCGTTTTTAAGCAATAAAAAACTGCAAATGTGTGTAAAACTCCAACCAAAGCTTTGGGACTCAAAAAACTGCCTGTAACTAGTATAAAGGTGAGAGTTCTACTCTAAATAGCCAGAGATTTTACTGGGAAAGCATCCTTTTGAAGTTATTGGTCAAAATAGAAAACGTGTACAGCAGGCGCTGAAAAGCGTTTTTAAGCAATAAAAAACTGCAAATGTGTGTAAAACTCCAACCAAAGCTTTGGGACTCAAAAAACTGCCTGTAACTAGTATAAAGGTGAGAGTTCTACTCTAAATAGCCAGAGATTTTACTGGGAAAGCATCCTTTTGAAGTTATTGGTCAAAATAGAAAACGTGTACAGCAGGCGCTGAAAAGCGTTTTTAAGCAATAAAAAACTGCAAATGTGTGTAAAACTCCAACCAAAGCTTTGGGACTCAAAAAACTGCCTGTAACTAGTATAAAGGTGAGAGTTCTACTCTAAATAGCCAGAGATTTTACTGGGAAAGCATCCTTTTTGAAGTTATTGGTCAAAATAGAAAACGTGTACAGCAGGCGCTGAAAAGCGTTTTTAAGCAATAAAAAACTGCAAATGTGTGTAAAACTCCAACCAAAGCTTTGGGACTCAAAAAACTGCCTGTAACTAGTATAAAGGTGAGAGTTCTACTCTAAATAGCCAGAGATTTTACTGGGAAAGCATCCTTTTGAAGTTATTGGTCAAAATAGAAAACGTGTACAGCAGGCGCTGAAAAGCGTTTTTAAGCAATAAAAAACTGCAAATGTGTGTAAAACTCCAACCAAAGCTTTGGGACTCAAAAAACTGCCTGTAACTAGTATAAAGGTGAGAGTTCTACTCTAAATAGCCAGAGATTTTACTGGGAAAGCATCCTTTTTGAAGTTATTGGTCAAAATAGAAAACGTGTACAGCAGGCGCTGAAAAGCGTTTTTAAGCAATAAAAAACTGCAAATGTGTGTAAAACTCCAACCAAAGCTTTGGGACTCAAAAAACTGCCTGTAACTAGTATAAAGGTGAGAGTTCTACTCTAAATAGCCAGAGATTTTACTGGGAAAGCATCCTTTTTGAAGTTATTGGTCAAAATAGAAAACGTGTACAGCAGGCGCTGAAAAGCGTTTTTAAGCAATAAAAAACTGCAAATGTGTGTAAAACTCCAACCAAAGCTTTGGGACTCAAAAAACTGCCTGTAACTAGTATAAAGGTGAGAGTTCTACTCTAAATAGCCAGAGATTTTACTGGGAAAGCATCCTTTTTGAAGTTATTGGTCAAAATAGAAAACGTGTACAGCAGGCGCTGAAAAGCGTTTTTAAGCAATAAAAAACTGCAAATGTGTGTAAAACTCCAACCAAAGCTTTGGGACTCAAAAAACTGCCTGTAACTAGTATAAAGGTGAGAGTTCTACTCTAAATAGCCAGAGATTTTACTGGGAAAGCATCCTTTTTGAAGTTATTGGTCAAAATAGAAAACGTGTACAGCAGGCGCTGAAAAGCGTTTTTAAGCAATAAAAAACTGCAAATGTGTGTAAAACTCCAACCAAAGCTTTGGGACTCAAAAAACTGCCTGTAACTAGTATAAAGGTGAGAGTTCTACTCTAAATAGCCAGAGATTTTACTGGGAAAGCATCCTTTTGAAGTTATTGGTCAAAATAGAAAACGTGTACAGCAGGCGCTGAAAAGCGTTTTTAAGCAATAAAAAACTGCAAATGTGTGTAAAACTCCAACCAAAGCTTTGGGACTCAAAAAACTGCCTGTAACTAGTATAAAGGTGAGAGTTCTACTCTAAATAGCCAGAGATTTTACTGGGAAAGCATCCTTTTGAAGTTATTGGTCAAAATAGAAAACGTGTACAGCAGGCGCTGAAAAGCGTTTTTAAGCAATAAAAAACTGCAAATGTGTGTAAAACTCCAACCAAAGCTTTGGGACTCAAAAAACTGCCTGTAACTAGTATAAAGGTGAGAGTTCTACTCTAAATAGCCAGAGATTTTACTGGGAAAGCATCCTTTTGAAGTTATTGGTCAAAATAGAAAACGTGTACAGCAGGCGCTGAAAAGCTTTTTAAGCAATAAAAAACTGCAAATGTGTGTAAAACTCCAACCAAAGCTTTGGGACTCAAAAAACTGCCTGTAACTAGTATAAAGGTGAGAGTTCTACTCTAAATAGCCAGAGATTTTACTGGGAAAGCATCCTTTTGAAGTTATTGGTCAAAATAGAAAACGTGTACAGCAGGCGCTGAAAAGCGTTTTTAAGCAATAAAAAACTGCAAATGTGTGTAAAACTCCAACCAAAGCTTTGGGACTCAAAAAACTGCCTGTAACTAGTATAAAGGTGAGAGTTCTACTCTAAATAGCCAGAGATTTTACTGGGAAAGCATCCTTTCTGAAGTTATTGGTCAAAATAGAAAACGTGTACAGCAGGCGCTGAAAAGCGTTTTTAAGCAATAAAAAACTGCAAATGTGTGTAAAACTCCAACCAAAGCTTTGGGACTCAAAAAACTGCCTGTAACTAGTATAAAGGTGAGAGTTCTACTCTAAATAGCCAGAGATTTTACTGGGAAAGCATCCTTTTCTGAAGTTATTGGTCAAAATAGAAAACGTGTACAGCAGGCGCTGAAAAGCGTTTTTAAGCAATAAAAAACTGCAAATGTGTGTAAAACTCCAACCAAAGCTTTGGGACTCAAAAAACTGCCTGTAACTAGTATAAAGGTGAGAGTTCTACTCTAAATAGCCAGAGATTTTACTGGGAAAGCATCCTTTTTGAAGTTATTGGTCAAAATAGAAAACGTGTACAGCAGGCGCTGAAAAGCGTTTTTAAGCAATAAAAAACTGCAAATGTGTGTAAAACTCCAACCAAAGCTTTGGGACTCAAAAAACTGCCTGTAACTAGTATAAAGGTGAGAGTTCTACTCTAAATAGCCAGAGATTTTACTGGGAAAGCATCCTTTTTGAAGTTATTGGTCAAAATAGAAAACGTGTACAGCAGGCGCTGAAAAGCGTTTTTAAGCAATAAAAAACTGCAAATGTGTGTAAAACTCCAACCAAAGCTTTGGGACTCAAAAAACTGCCTGTAACTAGTATAAAGGTGAGAGTTCTACTCTAAATAGCCAGAGATTTTACTGGGAAAGCATCCTTTTTGAAGTTATTGGTCAAAATAGAAAACGTGTACAGCAGGCGCTGAAAAGCGTTTTTAAGCAATAAAAAACTGCAAATGTGTGTAAAACTCCAACCAAAGCTTTGGGACTCAAAAAACTGCCTGTAACTAGTATAAAGGTGAGAGTTCTACTCTAAATAGCCAGAGATTTTACTGGGAAAGCATCCTTTTTGAAGTTATTGGTCAAAATAGAAAACGTGTACAGCAGGCGCTGAAAAGCGTTTTTAAGCAATAAAAAACTGCAAATGTGTGTAAAACTCCAACCAAAGCTTTGGACTCAAAAAACTGCCTGTAACTAGTATAAAGGTGAGAGTTCTACTCTAAATAGCCAGAGATTTTACTGGGAAAGCATCCTTTTTGAAGTTATTGGTCAAAATAGAAAACGTGTACAGCAGGCGCTGAAAAGCGTTTTTAAGCAATAAAAAACTGCAAATGTGTGTAAAACTCCAACCAAAGCTTTGGGACTCAAAAAACTGCCTGTAACTAGTATAAAGGTGAGAGTTCTACTCTAAATAGCCAGAGATTTTACTGGGAAAGCATCCTTTTTGAAGTTATTGGTCAAAATAGAAAACGTGTACAGCAGGCGCTGAAAAGCGTTTTTAAGCAATAAAAAACTGCAAATGTGTGTAAAACTCCAACCAAAGCTTTGGGACTCAAAAAACTGCCTGTAACTAGTATAAAGGTGAGAGTTCTACTCTAAATAGCCAGAGATTTTACTGGGAAAGCATCCTTTTTGAAGTTATTGGTCAAAATAGAAAACGTGTACAGCAGGCGCTGAAAAGCGTTTTTAAGCAATAAAAAACTGCAAATGTGTGTAAAACTCCAACCAAAGCTTTGGGACTCAAAAAACTGCCTGTAACTAGTATAAAGGTGAGAGTTCTACTCTAAATAGCCAGAGATTTTACTGGGAAAGCATCCTTTTTGAAGTTATTGGTCAAAATAGAAAACGTGTACAGCAGGCGCTGAAAAGCGTTTTTAAGCAATAAAAAACTGCAAATGTGTGTAAAACTCCAACCAAAGCTTTGGGACTCAAAAAACTGCCTGTAACTAGTATAAAGGTGAGAGTTCTACTCTAAATAGCCAGATATTTTACTGGGAAAGCATCCTTTTTGAAGTTATTGGTCAAAATAGAAAACGTGTACAGCAGGCGCTGAAAAGCGTTTTTTAAGCAATAAAAAACTGCAAATGTGTGTAAAACTCCAACCAAAGCTTTGGGACTCAAAAAACTGCCTGTAACTAGTATAAAGGTGAGAGTTCCACTCTAAATAACAAGAGATTTTACTGGAAAGCATCCTTTTGAAGTTATTGGTCAAAATAGAAAACGTGTACAGCAGGCGCTGAAAAGCGTTTTTAAGCAATAAAAAACTGCAAATGTGTGTAAAACTCCAACCAAAGCTTTGGGACTCAAAAAAACTGCCTGTAACTAGTATAAAGGTGAGAGTTCTACTCTAAATAGCCAGAGATTTGACTGGGAAAGCATCCTTTTTGAAGTTATTGGTCAAAATAGAAAACGTGTACAGCAGGCGCTGAAAAGCGTTTTTAAGCAATAAAAAACTGCAAATGTGTGTAAAACTCCAACCAAAGCTTTGGGACTCAAAAAACTGCCTGTAACTAGTATAAAGGTGAGAGTTCTACTCTAAATAGCCAGAGATTTTACTGGGAAAGCATCCTTTTGAAGTTATTGGTCAAAATAGAAAACGTGTACAGCAGGCGCTGAAAAGCGTTTTTAAGCAATAAAAACTGCAAATGTGTGTAAAACTCCAACCAAAGCTTTGGGACTCAAAAAACTGCCTGTAACTAGTATAAAGGTGAGAGTTCTACTCTAAATAGCCAGAGATTTTACTGGGAAAGCATCCTTTTTGAAGTTATTGGTCAAAATAGAAAACGTGTACAGCAGGCGCTGAAAAGCGTTTTTAAGCAATAAAAAACTGCAAATGTGTGTAAAACTCCAACCAAAGCTTTGGGACTCAAAAAACTGCCTGTAACTAGTATAAAGGTGAGAGTTCTACTCTAAATAGCCAGAGATTTTACTGGGAAAGCATCCTTTTGAAGTTATTGGTCAAAATAGAAAACGTGTACAGCAGGCGCTGAAAAGCGTTTTTAAGCAATAAAAAACTGCAAATGTGTGTAAAACTCCAACCAAAGCTTTGGGACTCAAAAAACTGCCTGTAACTAGTATAAAGGTGAGAGTTCTACTCTAAATAGCCAGAGATTTTACTGGGAAAGCATCCTTTTTGAAGTTATTGGTCAAAATAGAAAACGTGTACAGCAGGCGCTGAAAAGCGTTTTTAAGCAATAAAAAACTGCAAATGTGTGTAAAACTCCAACCAAAGCTTTGGGACTCAAAAAACTGCCTGTAACTAGTATAAAGGTGAGAGTTCTACTCTAAATAGCCAGAGATTTTACTGGGAAAGCATCCTTTTTGAAGTTATTGGTCAAAATAGAAAACGTGTACAGCAGGCGCTGAAAAGCGTTTTTAAGCAATAAAAAACTGCAAATGTGTGTAAAACTCCAACCAAAGCTTTGGGACTCAAAAAAACTGCCTGTAACTAGTATAAAGGTGAGAGTTCTACTCTAAATAGCCAGAGATTTTACTGGGAAAGCATCCTTTTTGAAGTTATTGGTCAAAATAGAAAACGTGTACAGCAGGCGCTGAAAAGCGTTTTTAAGCAATAAAAAACTGCAAATGTGTGTAAAACTCCAACCAAAGCTTTGGGACTCAAAAAACTGCCTGTAACTAGTATAAAGGTGAGAGTTCTACTCTAAATAGCCAGAGATTTTACTGGGAAAGCATCCTTTTTGAAGTTATTGGTCAAAATAGAAAACGTGTACAGCAGGCGCTGAAAAGCGTTTTTAAGCAATAAAAAACTGCAAATGTGTGTAAAACTCCAACCAAAGCTTTGGGACTCAAAAAACTGCCTGTAACTAGTATAAAGGTGAGAGTTCTACTCTAAATAGCCAGAGATTTTACTGGGAAAGCATCCTTTTTGAAGTTATTGGTCAAAATAGAAAACGTGTACAGCAGGCGCTGAAAAGCGTTTTTAAGCAATAAAAAACTGCAAATGTGTGTAAAACTCCAACCAAAGCTTTGGGACTCAAAAAACTGCCTGTAACTAGTATAAAGGTGAGAGTTCTACTCTAAATAGCCAGAGATTTTACTGGGAAAGCATCCTTTTTGAAGTTATTGGTCAAAATAGAAAACGTGTACAGCAGGCGCTGAAAAGCGTTTTTAAGCAATAAAAAACTGCAAATGTGTGTAAAACTCCAACCAAAGCTTTGGACTCAAAAAACTGCCTGTAACTAGTATAAAGGTGAGAGTTCTACTCTAAATAGCCAGAGATTTTACTGGGAAAGCATCCTTTTTGAAGTTATTGGTCAAAATAGAAAACGTGTACAGCAGGCGCTGAAAAGCGTTTTTAAGCAATAAAAAACTGCAAATGTGTGTAAAACTCCAACCAAAGCTTTGGGACTCAAAAAACTGCCTGTAACTAGTATAAAGGTGAGAGTTCTACTCTAAATAGCCAGAGATTTGACTGGGAAAGCATCCTTTTTGAAGTTATTGGTCAAAATAGAAAACGTGTACAGCAGGCGCTGAAAAGCGTTTTTAAGCAATAAAAAACTGCAAATGTGTGTAAAACTCCAACCAAAGCTTTGGGACTCAAAAAACTGCCTGTAACTAGTATAAAGGTGAGAGTTCTACTCTAAATAGCAAGAGATTTTACTGGGAAAGCATCCTTTTTGAAGTTATTGGTCAAAATAGAAAACGTGTACAGCAGGCGCTGAAAAGCGTTTTTTAAGCAATAAAAAACTGCAAATGTGTGTAAAACTCCAACCAAAGCTTTGGGACTCAAAAAACTGCCTGTAACTAGTATAAAGGTGAGAGTTCTACTCTAAATAGCAAGAGATTTTACTGGGAAAGCATCCTTTTGTAAGTTATTGGTCAAAATAGAAAACGTGTACAGCAGGCGCTGAAAAGCGTTTTTAAGCAATAAAAAACTGCAAATGTGTGTAAAACTCCAACCAAAGCTTTGGGACTCAAAAAACTGCCTGTAACTAGTATAAAGGTGAGAGTTCTACTCTAAATAGCCAGAGATTTGACTGGGAAAGCATCCTTTTTGAAGTTATTGGTCAAAATAGAAAACGTGTACAGCAGGCGCTGAAAAGCGTTTTTAAGCAATAAAAAACTGCAAATGTGTGTAAAACTCCAACCAAAGCTTTGGGACTCAAAAAACTGCCTGTAACTAGTATAAAGGTGAGAGTTCTACTCTAAATAGCCAGAGATTTGACTGGGAAAGCATCCTTTTTGAAGTTATTGGTCAAAATAGAAAACGTGTACAGCAGGCGCTGAAAAGCGTTTTTAAGCAATAAAAAACTGCAAATGTGTGTAAAACTCCAACCAAAGCTTTGGGACTCAAAAAACTGCCTGTAACTAGTATAAAGGTGAGAGTTCTACTCTAAATAGCCAGAGATTTTACTGGGAAAGCATCCTTTTTGAAGTTATTGGTCAAAATAGAAAACGTGTACAGCAGGCGCTGAAAAGCGTTTTTAAGCAATAAAAAACTGCAAATGTGTGTAAAACTCCAACCAAAGCTTTGGGACTCAAAAAACTGCCTGTAACTAGTATAAAGGTGAGAGTTCTACTCTAAATAGCCAGAGATTTGACTGGGAAAGCATCCTTTTTGAAGTTATTGGTCAAAATAGAAAACGTGTACAGCAGGCGCTGAAAAGCGTTTTTAAGCAATAAAAAACTGCAAATGTGTGTAAAACTCCAACCAAAGCTTTGGGACTCAAAAAACTGCCTGTAACTAGTATAAAGGTGAGAGTTCTACTCTAAATAGCCAGAGATTTTACTGGGAAAGCATCCTTTTTGAAGTTATTGGTCAAAATAGAAAACGTGTACAGCAGGCGCTGAAAAGCGTTTTTAAGCAATAAAAAACTGCAAATGTGTGTAAAACTCCAACCAAAGCTTTGGGACTCAAAAAACTGCCTGTAACTAGTATAAAGGTGAGAGTTCTACTCTAAATAGCCAGAGATTTTACTGGGAAAGCATCCTTTTTGAAGTTATTGGTCAAAATAGAAAACGTGTACAGCAGGCGCTGAAAAGCGTTTTTAAGCAATAAAAAACTGCAAATGTGTGTAAAACTCCAACCAAAGCTTTGGGACTCAAAAAACTGCCTGTAACTAGTATAAAGGTGAGAGTTCTACTCTAAATAGCCAGAGATTTTACTGGGAAAGCATCCTTTTTGAAGTTATTGGTCAAAATAGAAAACGTGTACAGCAGGCGCTGAAAAGCGTTTTTAAGCAATAAAAAACTGCAAATGTGTGTAAAACTCCAACCAAAGCTTTGGGACTCAAAAAACTGCCTGTAACTAGTATAAAGGTGAGAGTTCTACTCTAAATAGCCAGAGATTTTACTGGGAAAGCATCCTTTTTGAAGTTATTGGTCAAAATAGAAAACGTGTACAGCAGGCGCTGAAAAGCGTTTTTAAGCAATAAAAAACTGCAAATGTGTGTAAAACTCCAACCAAAGCTTTGGGACTCAAAAAACTGCCTGTAACTAGTATAAAGGTGAGAGTTCTACTCTAAATAGCCAGAGATTTTACTGGGAAAGCATCCTTTTTGAAGTTATTGGTCAAAATAGAAAACGTGTACAGCAGGCGCTGAAAAGCGTTTTTAAGCAATAAAAAACTGCAAATGTGTGTAAAACTCCAACCAAAGCTTTGGGACTCAAAAAACTGCCTGTAACTAGTATAAAGGTGAGAGTTCTACTCTAAATAGCCAGAGATTTTACTGGGAAAGCATCCTTTTTGAAGTTATTGGTCAAAATAGAAAACGTGTACAGCAGGCGCTGAAAAGCGTTTTTAAGCAATAAAAAACTGCAAATGTGTGTAAAACTCCAACCAAAGCTTTGGGACTCAAAAAACTGCCTGTAACTAGTATAAAGGTGAGAGTTCTACTCTAAATAGCCAGAGATTTTACTGGGAAAGCATCCTTTTTGAAGTTATTGGTCAAAATAGAAAACGTGTACAGCAGGCGCTGAAAAGCGTTTTTAAGCAATAAAAAACTGCAAATGTGTGTAAAACTCCAACCAAAGCTTTGGGACTCAAAAAACTGCCTGTAACTAGTATAAAGGTGAGAGTTCTACTCTAAATAGCCAGAGATTTGACTGGGAAAGCATCCTTTTTGAAGTTATTGGTCAAAATAGAAAACGTGTACAGCAGGCGCTGAAAAGCGTTTTTAAGCAATAAAAAACTGCAAATGTGTGTAAAACTCCAACCAAAGCTTTGGGACTCAAAAAACTGCCTGTAACTAGTATAAAGGTGAGAGTTCTACTCTAAATAGCCAGAGATTTTACTGGGAAAGCATCCTTTTTGAAGTTATTGGTCAAAATAGAAAACGTGTACAGCAGGCGCTGAAAAGCGTTTTTAAGCAATAAAAAACTGCAAATGTGTGTAAAACTCCAACCAAAGCTTTGGGACTCAAAAAACTGCCTGTAACTAGTATAAAGGTGAGAGTTCTACTCTAAATAGCCAGAGATTTGACTGGGAAAGCATCCTTTTTGAAGTTATTGGTCAAAATAGAAAACGTGTACAGCAGGCGCTGAAAAGCGTTTTTAAGCAATAAAAAACTGCAAATGTGTGTAAAACTCCAACCAAAGCTTTGGGACTCAAAAAACTGCCTGTAACTAGTATAAAGGTGAGAGTTCTACTCTAAATAGCCAGAGATTTTACTGGGAAAGCATCCTTTTTGAAGTTATTGGTCAAAATAGAAAACGTGTACAGCAGGCGCTGAAAAGCGTTTTTAAGCAATAAAAAACTGCAAATGTGTGTAAAACTCCAACCAAAGCTTTGGGACTCAAAAAACTGCCTGTAACTAGTATAAAGGTGAGAGTTCTACTCTAAATAGCCAGAGATTTGACTGGGAAAGCATCCTTTTTGAAGTTATTGGTCAAAATAGAAAACGTGTACAGCAGGCGCTGAAAAGCGTTTTTAAGCAATAAAAAACTGCAAATGTGTGTAAAACTCCAACCAAAGCTTTGGGACTCAAAAAACTGCCTGTAACTAGTATAAAGGTGAGAGTTCTACTCTAAATAGCCAGAGATTTGACTGGGAAAGCATCCTTTTTGAAGTTATTGGTCAAAATAGAAAACGTGTACAGCAGGCGCTGAAAAGCGTTTTTAAGCAATAAAAAACTGCAAATGTGTGTAAAACTCCAACCAAAGCTTTGGGACTCAAAAAACTGCCTGTAACTAGTATAAAGGTGAGAGTTCTACTCTAAATAGCCAGAGATTTTACTGGGAAAGCATCCTTTTTGAAGTTATTGGTCAAAATAGAAAACGTGTACAGCAGGCGCTGAAAAGCGTTTTTAAGCAATAAAAAACTGCAAATGTGTGTAAAACTCCAACCAAAGCTTTGGGACTCAAAAAACTGCCTGTAACTAGTATAAAGGTGAGAGTTCTACTCTAAATAGCCAGAGATTTTACTGGGAAAGCATCCTTTTTGAAGTTATTGGTCAAAATAGAAAACGTGTACAGCAGGCGCTGAAAAGCGTTTTTAAGCAATAAAAAACTGCAAATGTGTGTAAAACTCCAACCAAAGCTTTGGGACTCAAAAAACTGCCTGTAACTAGTATAAAGGTGAGAGTTCTACTCTAAATAGCCAGAGATTTTACTGGGAAAGCATCCTTTTTGAAGTTATTGGTCAAAATAGAAAACGTGTACAGCAGGCGCTGAAAAGCGTTTTTAAGCAATAAAAAACTGCAAATGTGTGTAAAACTCCAACCAAAGCTTTGGGACTCAAAAAACTGCCTGTAACTAGTATAAAGGTGAGAGTTCTACTCTAAATAGCCAGAGATTTGACTGGGAAAGCATCCTTTTTGAAGTTATTGGTCAAAATAGAAAACGTGTACAGCAGGCGCTGAAAAGCGTTTTTAAGCAATAAAAAACTGCAAATGTGTGTAAAACTCCAACCAAAGCTTTGGGACTCAAAAAACTGCCTGTAACTAGTATAAAGGTGAGAGTTCTACTCTAAATAGCCAGAGATTTGACTGGGAAAGCATCCTTTTTGAAGTTATTGGTCAAAATAGAAAACGTGTACAGCAGGCGCTGAAAAGCGTTTTTAAGCAATAAAAAACTGCAAATGTGTGTAAAACTCCAACCAAAGCTTTGGGACTCAAAAAACTGCCTGTAACTAGTATAAAGGTGAGAGTTCTACTCTAAATAGCCAGAGATTTTACTGGGAAAGCATCCTTTTTGAAGTTATTGGTCAAAATAGAAAACGTGTACAGCAGGCGCTGAAAAGCGTTTTTAAGCAATAAAAAACTGCAAATGTGTGTAAAACTCCAACCAAAGCTTTGGGACTCAAAAAACTGCCTGTAACTAGTATAAAGGTGAGAGTTCTACTCTAAATAGCCAGAGATTTGACTGGGAAAGCATCCTTTTTGAAGTTATTGGTCAAAATAGAAAACGTGTACAGCAGGCGCTGAAAAGCGTTTTTAAGCAATAAAAAACTGCAAATGTGTGTAAAACTCCAACCAAAGCTTTGGGACTCAAAAACTGCCTGTAACTAGTATAAAGGTGAGAGTTCTACTCTAAATAGCCAGAGATTTGACTGGGAAAGCATCCTTTTTGAAGTTATTGGTCAAAATAGAAAACGTGTACAGCAGGCGCTGAAAAGCGTTTTTTAAGCAATAAAAAACTGCAAATGTGTGTAAAACTCCAACCAAAGCTTTGGGACTCAAAAAACTGCCTGTAACTAGTATAAAGGTGAGAGTTCTACTCTAAATAGCCAGAGATTTGACTGGAAAGCATCCTTTTTGAAGTTATTGGTCAAAATAGAAAACGTGTACAGCAGGCGCTGAAAAGCGTTTTTAAGCAATAAAAAACTGCAAATGTGTGTAAAACTCCAACCAAAGCTTTGGGACTCAAAAAACTGCCTGTAACTAGTATAAAGGTGAGAGTTCTACTCTAAATAGCCAGAGATTTTACTGGGAAAGCATCCTTTTTGAAGTTATTGGTCAAAATAGAAAACGTGTACAGCAGGCGCTGAAAAGCGTTTTTAAGCAATAAAAAACTGCAAATGTGTGTAAAACTCCAACCAAAGCTTTGGGACTCAAAAAACTGCCTGTAACTAGTATAAAGGTGAGAGTTCTACTCTAAATAGCCAGAGATTTTACTGGGAAAGCATCCTTTTTGAAGTTATTGGTCAAAATAGAAAACGTGTACAGCAGGCGCTGAAAAGCGTTTTTAAGCAATAAAAAACTGCAAATGTGTGTAAAACTCCAACCAAAGCTTTGGGACTCAAAAAACTGCCTGTAACTAGTATAAAGGTGAGAGTTCTACTCTAAATAGCCAGAGATTTTGACTGGGAAAGCATCCTTTTTGAAGTTATTGGTCAAAATAGAAAACGTGTACAGCAGGCGCTGAAAAGCGTTTTAAGCAATAAAAAACTGCAAATGTGTGTAAAACTCCAACCAAAGCTTTGGGACTCAAAAAACTGCCTGTAACTAGTATAAAGGTGAGAGTTCTACTCTAAATAGCCAGAGATTTTACTGGGAAAGCATCCTTTTTGAAGTTATTGGTCAAAATAGAAAACGTGTACAGCAGCGCTGAAAAGCGTTTTTAAGCAATAAAAAAACTGCAAATGTGTGTAAAACTCCAACCAAAGCTTTGGGACTCAAAAAACTGCCTGTAACTAGTATAAAGGTGAGAGTTCTACTCTAAATAGCCAGAGATTTTACTGGAAAGCATCCTTTTTGAAGTTATTGGTCAAAATAGAAAACGTGTACAGCAGGCGCTGAAAAGCGTTTTTAAGCAATAAAAAACTGCAAATGTGTGTAAAACTCCAACCAAAGCTTTGGGACTCAAAAAACTGCCTGTAACTAGTATAAAGGTGAGAGTTCTACTCTAAATAGCAAGAGATTTTACTGGGAAAGCATCCTTTTGTAAGTTATTGGTCAAAATAGAAAACGTGTACAGCAGGCGCTGAAAAGCGTTTTTAAGCAATAAAAAACTGCAAATGTGTGTAAAACTCCAACCAAAGCTTTGGGACTCAAAAAACTGCCTGTAACTAGTATAAAGGTGAGAGTTCTACTCTAAATAGCCAGAGATTTACTGGGAAAGCATCCTTTTTGAAGTTATTGGTCAAAATAGAAAACGTGTACAGCAGGCGCTGAAAAGCGTTTTTAAGCAATAAAAAACTGCAAATGTGTGTAAAACTCCAACCAAAGCTTTGGGACTCAAAAAACTGCCTGTAACTAGTATAAAGGTGAGAGTTCTACTCTAAATAGCCAGAGATTTTACTGGGAAAGCATCCTTTTTGAAGTTATTGGTCAAAATAGAAAACGTGTACAGCAGGCGCTGAAAAGCGTTTTTAAGCAATAAAAAACTGCAAATGTGTGTAAAACTCCAACCAAAGCTTTGGGACTCAAAAACTGCCTGTAACTAGTATAAAGGTGAGAGTTCTACTCTAAATAGCCAGAGATTTTACTGGGAAAGCATCCTTTTTGAAGTTATTGGTCAAAATAGAAAACGTGTACAGCAGGCGCTGAAAAGCGTTTTTAAGCAATAAAAAACTGCAAATGTGTGTAAAACTCCAACCAAAGCTTTGGGACTCAAAAAACTGCCTGTAACTAGTATAAAGGTGAGAGTTCTACTCTAAATAGCAAGAGATTTTACTGGGAAAGCATCCTTTTTGAAGTTATTGGTCAAAATAGAAAACGTGTACAGCAGGCGCTGAAAAGCGTTTTTAAGCAATAAAAAACTGCAAATGTGTGTAAAACTCCAACCAAAGCTTTGGGACTCAAAAAACTGCCTGTAACTAGTATAAAGGTGAGAGTTCTACTCTAAATAGCCAGAGATTTTACTGGGAAAGCATCCTTTTTGAAGTTATTGGTCAAAATAGAAAACGTGTACAGCAGGCGCTGAAAAGCGTTTTTAAGCAATAAAAAACTGCAAATGTGTGTAAAACTCCAACCAAAGCTTTGGGACTCAAAAAACTGCCTGTAACTAGTATAAAGGTGAGAGTTCTACTCTAAATAGCCAGAGATTTTACTGGGAAAGCATCCTTTTTGAAGTTATTGGTCAAAATAGAAAACGTGTACAGCAGGCGCTGAAAAGCGTTTTTAAGCAATAAAAAACTGCAAATGTGTGTAAAACTCCAACCAAAGCTTTGGACTCAAAAAACTCCTGTAACTAGTATAAAGGTGAGAGTTCTACTCTAAATAGCCAGAGATTTTACTGGGAAAGCATCCTTTTGAAGTTATTGGTCAAAATAGAAAACGTGTACAGCAGGCGCTGAAAAGCGTTTTTAAGCAATAAAAAACTGCAAATGTGTGTAAAACTCCAACCAAAGCTTTGGGACTCAAAAAACTGCCTGTAACTAGTATAAAGGTGAGAGTTCTACTCTAAATAGCCAGAGATTTTACTGGGAAAGCATCCTTTTTGAAGTTATTGGTCAAAATAGAAAACGTGTACAGCAGGCGCTGAAAAGCGTTTTTAAGCAATAAAAAACTGCAAATGTGTGTAAAACTCCAACCAAAGCTTTGGGACTCAAAAAACTGCCTGTAACTAGTATAAAGGTGAGAGTTCTACTCTAAATAGCCAGAGATTTTACTGGGAAAGCATCCTTTTTGAAGTTATTGGTCAAAATAGAAAACGTGTACAGCAGGCGCTGAAAAGCGTTTTTAAGCAATAAAAAACTGCAAATGTGTGTAAAACTCCAACCAAAGCTTTGGGACTCAAAAAACTGCCTGTAACTAGTATAAAGGTGAGAGTTCTACTCTAAATAGCCAGAGATTTTACTGGGAAAGCATCCTTTTTGAAGTTATTGGTCAAAATAGAAAACGTGTACAGCAGGCGCTGAAAAGCGTTTTTAAGCAATAAAAAACTGCAAATGTGTGTAAAACTCCAACCAAAGCTTTGGGACTCAAAAAACTGCCTGTAACTAGTATAAAGGTGAGAGTTCTACTCTAAATAGCCAGAGATTTTACTGGGAAAGCATCCTTTTTGAAGTTATTGGTCAAAATAGAAAACGTGTACAGCAGGCGCTGAAAAGCGTTTTTAAGCAATAAAAAACTGCAAATGTGTGTAAAACTCCAACCAAAGCTTTGGGACTCAAAAAACTGCCTGTAACTAGTATAAAGGTGAGAGTTCTACTCTAAATAGCCAGAGATTTTACTGGGAAAGCATCCTTTTTGAAGTTATTGGTCAAAATAGAAAACGTGTACAGCAGGCGCTGAAAAGCGTTTTTAAGCAATAAAAAACTGCAAATGTGTGTAAAACTCCAACCAAAGCTTTGGGACTCAAAAAACTGCCTGTAACTAGTATAAAGGTGAGAGTTCTACTCTAAATAGCCAGAGATTTTACTGGGAAAGCATCCTTTTTGAAGTTATTGGTCAAAATAGAAAACGTGTACAGCAGGCGCTGAAAAGCGTTTTTAAGCAATAAAAAACTGCAAATGTGTGTAAAACTCCAACCAAAGCTTTGGGACTCAAAAAACTGCCTGTAACTAGTATAAAGGTGAGAGTTCTACTCTAAATAGCCAGAGATTTACTGGGAAAGCATCCTTTTTGAAGTTATTGGTCAAATAGAAAACGTGTA
>NC_084517.1:0-87500 GCF_024500385.1 Phyllopteryx taeniolatus
GAAATGTTAAATATATTATAGAAGTTATCATTTATTTGCTTAGCTTGCATTAGTATGATGGACAATTTTAGATGTTTCGCCTTCAAAAAGAAGACTCAGCATCATCCATGGAAGGGCGCTTGGACCAAGGACGTGATCGGATGTGGTCGGGTCGTGACAGGTGTTGATCCAATATTATGTGTTGTGTCTTATTGCTTAAAATACTATGTCTGGGAAAAAACCCTCTTATTATCAAATATTTTGTGTTGTGTCTTATTACTTAGAATATTATCAAATATTATGTGTTGTGTCTTATTGCTTAAAATACTATGTCTGGGAAAAAACCCTCTTATTATCAAATATTCTGTGTTGTGTCTTATTGCTTAGAACATTATGATTGTAAATCCCTCCTATTTCAAATAAATGCAGGAGCGAGGGGGGGGGATTGTTTAGAGCGTGTTGAGAGACTGTGATCTGAACAATCTCCCATACGCCCTCCTCATGAGAAAAAGTAACAAGCGTCTTCATTCCTTTTGTGTCTATTATAATGTTGGGTAAGATTAATCTAACAGAAAGCTTCCTTTGTGAAGTTATGAGTCAAAATAGAAAACGTGTACAGCAGGTGCTGGGAAGCGTTTTTAAGCAATAAAAAACTGCAAATGTGTGTAAAACTCCAACCAAACCTTTGGGATTCAAACCACTGCCTGTAAATAGTATAAAGGGGAGAGTTCTACTCTAAATAGCAAGAGATTTTACTGGTAAAGCATCTTTTGTGAAGTTATGCGTCAAAATTTAAAAAAAAAGTGGACAGCAGGCGCTGGGAAGCGTTTTTAAGCAATAAAAAACTGCAAATGTGTGTAAAACTCCAACCAAAGCTTTGGGATTCAAACCACTGCCTGGAACTAGTATAAAGGGGAGAGTTCTACTCTAAATAGCAAGAGATTTTACTGGGAAAGCATCATTTGTGAAGTTCTGAGTAAAAATGCAAAAAAAAGTGTAAAGCAGGCGCTGGGAAGCGTTTTTAAGCAAAAAAAAACTGCAAATGTGTGTATAACTCCAACCAAAGCTTTGGGATTCAAACCACTGCCTGTAACTAGTATAAAGGGGAGAGTTCTACTCTAAATAGCAAGAGATTTTACTGGGAAAGCATCCTTTGTGAAGTTATGAGTAAAAATGCAAAAAAAAGTTTACAGCAGGCGCTGGGAAGCGTTTTTAAGCAATAAAAAACTGCAAATGTGTGTATAACTTCAACCAAAGCTTTGTGATTCAAACCACTGCCTGTAACTAGTATAAAGGGGAGAGTTCTACTCTAAATAGCAAGAGATTTTACTCGGAAAGCATCCTTTGTGAAGTTATGAGTGAAAATAGAAAAAGTGTACAGCAGGCGCTGGGAAGCGTTTTTAGGCAATAAAAAATTGCAATTGTGTGTAAAACTCCAACCAAAGCTTTGGGATTCAAACCACTGCCTGTAACTAGTATAAAGGGGAGAGTTCTACTCTAAATAGCAAGAGATTTTACTCGGAAAGCATCCTTTGTGAAGTTATGAGTCAAAATAGAAAACGTGTACAGCAGGCACTGGGAAGCATTTTTAAGCAATAAAAAACTGCAAATGTGTGTAAAACTCCAACCAAAGCTTTGTGATTCAAACCACTACCTGTAACTAGTATAAAGGGGAGAGTTCTACTCTAAATAGCAAAAGATTCTACTGGGAAAGCATCCTTTGTGAAGTTATGAGTCAAAATAGAAAACGTGTACAGCAGGCGCTGGGAAGCGTTTTTAGGCAATAAAAATCTGCAAATGTGTGTAAAACTCCAACCAAAGCTTTGGGATTCAAACCACTGCCTGTAACTAGTATAAAGGGGAGAGTTCTACTCTAAATAGCCAGAGATTTTACTCGGAAAGCATCCTTTGTGAAGTTATGAGTGAAAATAGAAAAAGTGTACAGCAGGCGCTGGGAAGCATGTTTAAGCGGTAAAAACTGCAAATGTGTGTAAAACTCCAACCAAAGCTTTGGGACTCAAAAAACTGCCTGTAACTAGTATAAAGGTGAGAGTTCTACTCTAAATAGCCAGAGATTTTACTGGGAAAGCATCCTTTCCGAAGTTATTGGTCAAAATAGAAAACGTGTACAGCAGGTGCTGAAAAGCGTTTTTAAGCAATAAAAAACTGCAAATGTGTGTAAAACTTCAACCGAAGCTTTGGGATTCAAAAAACTGCCTGTAACTAGTATAAAGGTGAGAGTTCTACTCTAAATAGCCAGAGATTTTACTGGGAAAGCATCCTTTGTGAAGTTATTGGTCAAAATAGAAAACGTGTACAGCAGGCGCTGAAAAACGTTTTTAAGCAATAAAAAACTGCAAATGTGTGTAAAACTCCAACCAAAGCTTTAGGATTCAAAAAACTGCCTGTAACTAGTATAAAGGTGAGAGTTCTACTCTAAATAGCCAGAGATTTTACTGGGAAAGCATCCTTTGTGAAGTTATTGGTCAAAATAGAAAACGTGTACAGCAGGCGCTGAAAAGCGTTTTTAAGCAATAAAAAACTGCAAATGTGTGTAAAACTCCAACCAAAGCTTTGGGACTCAAAAAACTGCCTGTAACTAGTATAAAGGTGAGAGTTCTACTCTAAATAGCCAGAGATTTTACTGGGAAAGCATCCTTTCTGAAGTTATTGGTCAAAATAGAAAACGTGTACAGCAGGCGCTGAAAAGCGTTTTTAAGCAATAAAAAACTGCAAATGTGTGTAAAACTCCAACCAAAGCTTTGGGATTCAAACCACTGCCTGTAACTCACATAAAGGGGAGAGTTCTTGCCTAGAAAGCCCCAGAATTTACTTGGAAAGCAGCCTGTGTGAAGTTATGAGTGAAAAGGAAAAAAGTGTACAGCAGGCGTTGGGAAGCATTTTTAAGCCATAAAAACTTTAAATGTGTGTAAAAGTCCAACCAAAGCTTTGGGATTCAAACCACTGCCTGTAACTCGTATTAAGGGGAGAGTTAAGCTAAGGAGGATGCATATCAGAGCGGGGACAGGGCCGTGTATAATTGCACAAGAAACCTGCTGACTAAAGAAATTAACATTGCAAAGAGGATCTATGCAGCAAAGTTGGAAAAACAGTTTAGCGCTAACGACTAAATCAGTCTGGCATGCATTCCAAACGCTGACCAATTACAAGCGACGATCCCCCCAAGCTGAGAACAATAGCACACTAGCCAACGAGTTGAATACCTTCTACTGCAGATGTGAAAAGGACACTTTCACACCCCACACCCACCCAGCCGCACCACCGACCACAATCACACCACCGACTTCTGCGTAAACCATCCATGAACAGGTTGTGGGACACATCTTCAAACAACAAAAGATTAACAAAGCGGCAGGCCCAGACCATCTGTCCCCATCCTGCCTCAAAGTCTGCGCCGACCAGCTCGCTCCAGTCTTCTCACAGATATTCAATAGCTCTCTGGAACTGTGCAAAGTACCATCCTGTTTCAAACGCTCCACCATCATGCCAGTCCTCAAGAAACCTACAATCTCGGGTCGAAATGACTACAGGCCTGTCGCCTTGACATCTGTGGTCATGAAGTCATTTGAACATCTCAAGCTGGACCACCTCAAGAGCGTCACAGGTCCCCTGCTGGACCCCATGCAGTTTGCCTACCAAGCGAACAGATCTGCGAATGATTTAGTCAACATGGGACTGCACTTCCTCGAACACCTCGACAGTACAGGGACCTACGCGAGGATCCTGTTCGTGGACTTCAGCTCAGCGTTTAACACCGTCATCCCTGAACTCCTTTCATCCAAGCTTCTCCAGCTCAGCGTCTCAGCTGCCATCTGCCAGTGGATTTATAGTTTTTTTCGGGCAGGACACAGCAGGTGAGGCTGGGGGAGGCCACCTCATACACACGCAGCATCAGCACTGGGGCACCCCAAGGTGTTGTCCTCTTTCCGTTGCTCTTCTCTCTCGACACGAACGACTGCACCTCAGCGCACCCGGCTGTCAAACTCCTGAAGTTTCCAGATGACACCACTGTCATCGGCCTCATCAAGGGGGGTGACGAGTCTGCATATCGACAGGAAGTGGAGGGACTGGAGCTGTGGTGCGGCCGACACAACCTGGAGCTGAACACGTGCAAGACTGTAGAGATGATCGTGGACTTCAGGAGGCATCCTTCGCCACAGCTGTCCCTCACGTTGTCCAGCTGCCTTGTGTCAACCGTCGAGACCTTCAAGTTCCTGGGAATTACAGTCTCTCAGGATCTGAAGTGGGCGACCAACAACAACTCCATCCTCAAAAAAGCCCAGCAGAGGATGTACTTCCTGCGGCTTCTGAGAAAGCACGGCCTGCCACAGGAGCTGCTGAGGCAGTTCTACACAGCGGTCGTCGAATCAGCCCTGTGTTCTTCCATCACAGTCTGGTTTGGTGTTGCTACAAAAAAGGACAAACTCCGACTGCAACGGACAATCAAAACTGCTGAAAGGATTGTCGGTACCCCTCTACCCATCCTTGAGGACTTGCACGCTGCCAGAACTAAGACAAGAGCGTGCAAAAAGAGCTCTTCCAGGTCCTTCCCTCAGGTAGGCGCTACCAATCAATGCAAACTAGAACTAGCAGACATTCCATTCGCACTCACATTCACACCTACGGGCAATTTAGAGTTGTCAATTAACCTACCATGCATGTTTTTGGGATGTGTGAGGAAACCGGAGTGCCCAGAAAAAACCCAAGCAGGCACGGGGAGAACATGCAAACTCCACACAGGCGGGGCTGGGGATTGAACCCCACTCCTCAGAACTGTGAGGCTGACGCTCTAACCAGTCGTCCACCATGCCGCCTGTTATGAGCAATATTCATCAAAATTATACATAGATTTTTTAAATATGAATTATTTCACTATGTCTATGAGTTTCCCTTTTTGAATTGAACTACCTAACCAAATTAAGATTGACACTTTTCGCGTGTGAGCATAATCGACGTGCTCGTGAGCGTCATTGAAATGTGTGTTGCGTGAGCGTCAATGAAATGCGTGTTATGTGAGCGTCAATGAAATGCGTGCATGAGGACCAGTGACATGCGTATGTGAATGTTAATGATGTGCTTGCGTGAGCGCCAGTGACATGCCCGTGTGAACACTATTGACATGCGCGCGTCAACATGATTAAAATGAGCGCATGAACGTGTTGGAGTAGAGTTTATGAGAGCAGTTGACAAGTGTTCATGAACACGTTTGACAAGTGTTTATGAGAGCAAGACTTTCAGTCATGCGTATGAGAGTATTTGACTAGTGTTTATAGGAGTATTTGACAAGTGTTCATGAGCGTGTTTGACTAGTGTTTATCCCGTTACAGGGCAATCATTGAAATACTTTGAAATTCAAAAATTCAAACAATTGTTGTTAGGGGTTATAACAACCGTTTATTTCTGCTGAAATACTTATTTTTTTAATTCAGCACCATTCAGAAAATCAACCTTAACCAAGTTACCATATTCGGTTCCTTGCCCGTTAGTGGTAAAAACAAAATCGAATAAGTATATCTAGACAAAATACAAGAAAAACATCTTTATGTTGAAAGAATATTGGAATATAAGCTGCATATGCAGTATCGCATTTAACACCACTAGGCCATTTTTTCATGGTACCGAATGAAGCAGTTACGCTCATTGTTCATGCAAAGGTGGACCTCGCAGACCCTACAGGCCACATTTGATCCAATAATGTGGACTTTGCTGCTGCAGTACTTGCAGGTCTGGCTCTTGGCATGAACAGGAGCATGGAAGAGACCCCGATCAAAACGCACAGCCTCATTTGGTGAGTGACTGTGGTGTCCCCGGACAGGCTGAGGGACTACCAAACTGGTGGTCAGCCTTTCAACTGATGAAGATGAGCTTATTCTGGAGCTAGATGTGGCAAGCATCTGACTGCTGGCACCCTTGAACACCTGGATCCGGAAATCCTTCAGCGGCTGGCCTTTTGACCAAAAGGCTTTACAGTCCTGCTACAGACCCAGGCATTTGTGATAGAGACATCAATTGCATATGCAAACAGACACAGGTACAACGTTTTGGACTTCATGGGGGTGCGGTAGAGGTGTACCAGCATGTCACTCTTATCAATGCCCCTCATGTTGACATTCTAACTCCTGATGACAGCTGGACAGGTCACAAGCTCGTTCTTCTTGGTCTCACTGCTGTACCTGATGACTGAGGACTTCGGCCCCACCCCCATGTCTATTGACAGCAGAGTGACCGCTTTGTTGTCCTTCCACCTGACGACCAGTCTGCCATCAGCTCTTGTAACATAGCCACAAGTACCACGAGGGGATAGCCTTTTTCTCCATCTCCTTGCTGGACTTGAGTGGAGGATTTTTGGTTCTGCTGTCCCTGGCTGTCCCCATGTACCTGCAGTTCTAGTCTTTGAGGTTCTACACAAGTTCTAGACTGGTGAAAAAGTTAACAGAAAAGATGGCTGAGGGGCCAGACATGGTACTGGCCAGGGCAGCGACAATCTGGCTGTTGGCACCCAATTCTTCATGTTCCGTTGTTTGTTTTGTTGGCAGGTGGTTGGCCTAGTTGCTGATTTACTGGTTCGGCTTCGCCTCTGGGCTTGTGGTGCTAGCTGCACATCATCATCATCGTCCTGCCGTAAAACATCCGTGCTGAAATTCACAAATTTCACAAAGACAGGATCTGTGATGAAGGGTGATCTCTTCTGATTGGCTGAGTGAGGACCATAGGGTTCTAGACCTTACTATGGTACAGCAGGGTGGCCATTTTTAGTGTGTGTGGAAATTACCAAAAATAGTCACTTGTCCGATAAAAGGTTTTATCTCAGTACTGTGTACGAGAGTGTTTGACTAGTGTTCATAAGAGTATTTAACAAGTGTTCATGAACCTGTTCGTAGTGTGAGCCTTCTAGAAGTATGTGTGTGAGAGAGCATTTGAATAGTAAGTGTGAGAGCTAATCCTGAATAACGTTCCTAATGGCCTATTATAGTAGAAACGTCTACCATATGGTTTGTAATTGTATGGTTATCTTATATTTCCCTCTCATTGCTACTTAGGAGGAGTAGCGGGGGGTAGGCAGCGCCACTCACTTCGGGCTGGGCGGACATGCTCACTGGCTTTCATATGCACGGCGCGGTGCAGCCAAGAGCCTCGCAATCGATCGGTAAAGAGAAGCCTGGGGGAGTTTGTCTATGCCTGGGCAGCCTACAGTGGCCAGCCAGTTCGCCGCTCGGCACCAAAATTAAGTATATGACCGCGAGGAAGGTTTCCAGTGTAGTGCAGCTAGCAGGCTTGCTAGGTGGCTAGCTGCTTTCTTAATCAAAGCACAAGTAAGTGATCCACGATGCTGTCACAGTTTGTGGGATGGCTGTTGCTGGCTAAGCACTGTGGCATGGTCCAAGGCAAACCGGGCCTTTCACATCCACATGAACGCACTTCAGTTCAGTTCTGACAAACACGGGGTGACTGTATGTCATTTAGGCCAATTTTTTCCTGCTTTTTAGGTCTGTTACAATTATCTGAAATTTTAAGTTACTGTACATAACTGTTGTTATATTCTCCCCCTGTCTAGTAAATAATATTTACCACGCAGAATTTTCAATATTGACATTGATTATCAGCAAAAAAAGTGTGAATTTGATCAAATTCTCGGATTTCCTCAGCTCAATAAAGTCCTTAAAACCCTTCCTTTTTTTTGATTACATTTTATGCACACTTTGATGATTATGACATTTTGATCAAAGACAACATCCATCCATTTTCTGAGCCGCTTCTCCTCACTAGGGTTGCGGGCGTGCTGGAGCCTATCCCAGCTGTCATCGGGCAGGAGGCGGGGTACACCCTGAACTGGTTGCCAGCCAATCGCAGGGCACATCGAAACAAACAACCATTCGCACTCACAGTCATGCCTACGGGCAATTTAGAGTCTCCAATTAATGCATGTTTTTGGGATGTGGGAGGAAACCGGAGTGCCCGGAGAAAACCCACGCAGGCACGGGGAGAACATGCAAACTCCACACAAGTGGGGACGGGGATTGAACCCCGCACCTCAGAACTGTGAGGCTGACGCTCTAACCAGTCGGCCACCGTGCCGCCCAAAGACAACATCCATCCATCCATCCATTTTCTGAGCCGCTTCTCCTCACTAGGGTCGCGGGCGTGCTGGAGCCTATCCCAGCTGTCATCGGGCAGGAGGCGGGGTACACCCTGAACTGGTTGCCAGCCAATCGCAGGGCACATCGAAACAAACAACCATTCGCACTCACAGTCATGCCTACGGGCAATTTAGAGTCTCCAATTAATGCATGTTTTTGGGATGTGGGAGGAAACCGGAGTGCCCGGAGAAAACCCACGCAGGCACGGGGAGAACATGCAAACTCCACACAAGTGGGGACGGGGATTGAACCCCGCACCTCAGAACTGTGAGGCTGACGCTCTAACCAGTCGGCCACCGTGCCGCCCAAAGACAACATATATAAGACAAAGGCTACAGGGATGAAATGTGGCCGCAAATGTTTTGACCACTTCCCATGGGCTCACCACCTGTAGGAGGGGACATAGGGTTCGTGCAGTGCGAGCTGGGTGGTGGCCGAAGGCAGGGACCTTGGCGAGCCGATCCCTACAGAAGCTGGCTCGAGGGACATGGAATGTCACCTCTCTGGCAGGGAAGGAGCCCGAGCTGGTGTGTGAGGAAAAGTTGGAAAAGGGTCGGGGATGAGATCCTGCCTGAAGTGGAGGAGTACAAGTATCTTGGGGTCTTCTTCATGAGTGAGGGAAGAATGGAACGGGAGATCGACAGGTGCAGCGTCTGCAGTGTTGTGTATCACTTTGTATCAATCCATTGTGGTAAAGAAGGAGCTTAGCCGAAAGGCGAAGCTCTCGATTTACCAGTCGATCTATGTTCCTACCCTCACCTATGGCCACAAGCTGTGGGTCGTGACCGAAAGAACATGATCCCGGAAACAAGCGGACTATATGAGTTTCCTCCGCAGGGTGTCCGGGCTCTTCCTTAGAGATAGGGTGAGAAGCTCGATCATCCGGGAGGATCTCAGAGTAGAACAGCTGCTCCTCCACATCGAGAGGAGCCAGATGAGGTGGCTGGGGCATCTGATTCGGATGCCTCCTGGACGCCTCCCTGGTGAGGTGTTCCAGGCATGTCCCACCAGGTGGAGACCCCGGGGACGACCCAGGACACGCTGGAGAGACTACGTCCTTTGGCTGGCTTGGGAACGCCTCAGGATCCCCCCCAAAGAGCTGGATGAAGTGGCTGGGGAGAGTGAAGTCTGGGCATCCCTGCTAAAGCTATTGCCCCCGCGATCCGACCTCAGATAAGCAGTTGAAAATGGATCAAGTTAAACTGTAAAATGGAACCATCGCCGAATTTCCAAGTCATTAGAAATAGGACATACAGAATTACACTAGCATGCTGCATTCTGTCTTTGTTTTGCCCCATTGACTCCCATCCATCCATCCATTTTCTGAGCCGCTTCTCCGAGGGTCGCGAGCGTGCTGGAGCCAATCCCAGCTATGATCGGGCAGGAGGCGAGGTACACCCTGAACCGGATTGAACCCGGGTCCTCATAACTGTGAGGCTGACGCTCTAACCAGTCGGCCACCGTGCCGCTCCATTGACTCCCATTATAAATAATATTTTTCAATACCCTGTAAAACTGACGTCTTACAATGCTTTTGCCATTATTTCTCAATGTTTCTGATTGTTTTCGTGTAGAAAATAAAATAATAATAATTTTGTATGTAATTAAACCTTTCACCCACTAAGTGGCGCCAGAGACCTTGACATAATTTTCAGGTCTTGACTGCTGTCGGACTTTTTTTTTTTTTTTAGAAACATCTATCCATCCATCCATTCATTTTCTGAACCGGGTGTGCTGGAGCCTTTCCCAGCTAACTTAGGGCATGAGGCGGGGTACACCCTCAACTGTTTGCCAGCCAATCGCAGGGCACACATAAACCATTCGCACTCACATTCACACCTACGGGCAATTTAGAGTCTTCAATCAACCTACCACGCATGTTTGCCCGGAGAAAACCCACGCAGGCACGGGGAGAACATGCAAACTCCACACAGGCGGGGCCGGGGATTGAACCCCAGTCCTCAGAACTGTGAGGCAGACGCTCTAGAAACATCAAACACGTGCCGCTTTAGAAACATCCATCTATTCATTTTATGAGCTGCTTCTCCTCACTCGGGTCGCGGGCGTGCTGGAGCCCATCCCAGCTTTCATCGGGCATTAGGCGGGGTACATCCTGAAGTGGTTTTCAGCCAATAGCAGGGCATATACAAACAAACAACCATTCGCATTCACACCTACGGGCAATTTAGAGTTGTCAATTAACCTACAATGCATGTTTTTGGGATGTGGGAGGAAACCGGAGTGCCCGGAGAAAACACATGCAGGCACGGGGAGAACATGCAAACTCCAAACTCCAGAACCCCGCTCCTCAGAAGTGTGAGGCAGACGCTCTCACTCGTCTGCTGCCGTGTCGCTTTTTTAGAAACAAAACATCCAAATTCAATCGCCAGGAATGTGTGTGCGTGTGCGCGTGCACGTGTGCATACGTGTGTTTGGCACTACATGACAACGTTGTTTTTGTGTTACAGCTGCAAAGTTATATTTCACCACAATAGTTACAAAGTCTTACTATGCTGATAAGTATATTGTGTGTGCAGATATAAGTATATTTCGTGTATGTGTTTATTTTAAAACCGGTTTGTATTGTTCCTCTTTCATTGGTCGAGAGGTCCTGTTTGAATTTGATCTCTTCGATTGGCCGAGAGCGGAGTCCTTATGACCTCACTCGTCAGTGCGTGTGTGCGTGTGCAATGGCACGATGAGATGACAAAACGTGGTTTTATATGAGACAACTACAAACAAAAGTTTTATTTCAACGCATTACTTACAAAGTCTGAGTGTGCAAATACAAGTATATTTTGTGTGTAGTTTTGGAACGTTTGGATTACTCCTCTCTCATTGGTCAAGAGGAGAGTGTACCGGTTTGAATATGTCCCTCTCTCATTGGTCGAGACCTGGGCTTTTCAAATCTCAACACCTTGGTCAGTTCATTTTCAAATCAGAAGCCATGCGACGCACACTGTCTTGTTAGCAAGACTGAGATGCTTTCCTTGAATCCGCTGATGAGGAAATTCCTCTGTCAGGCAATTCTACAGAAGAAACTTCTGATGAGGACTACATTTTTCCATCAGCCACTTGCAAGTTAGAGGAGGAAGAAGAGGAGGAGGAGGAGGGAGAGGAACAGGTGGAGGAGGAAGAGGAGCAGGGGGAGGACGAGGAGGAGGGAGACAAGGCTTAAATCACCATGTGACATGCAAAATATTGAATTGAAATATTTTGTAGTCTCCAACACATGATGTGGCCCAGCATTTCACCCCTGCTCCTAATTTGACCGTTGGTCCAACCCACTACGCTATTGCCAAGATCAGCTGTGCCCTGACTGCATTTGAGGTGTTCATGACCCCTGAGATCATCCAGCTCATCAAGGACATGCCAGACCTTCGGGCCAAAGGTCAGTCAGCCACTGGAAGAATGTCTCTGATGAGACATTAAAACATTGATGAGACATAACATACATACAGGAGACAGCTATTTTTGGAGGAGTTGGGGAAAGCCCTCATCGCGCCTGCAATTGCGCAGCGGAAGCATCTCCCCAGCCAAGAGGCTGCAGCCAGCCTGGTGAAGCAAGCTCACCGTGGGGAGAGGAGCAGATCGATGAGGAGGAGTAGCAGCCCAGCAGCAAGCGCAAGCAGTGCGTAAAGTGTACAAAACCACTCTTCAATCAGTGCTCAAAATGTGCACGTCACATTTGTAAAAAAAAAAAAAACACACTAAAGGTGTGTGTGGTGATTGTTTCAAGAAATAAATTCGAAACTAGTTGAAATAGTTAATTCCCTGTTGTTCATTGCCTGTTGTTGTTTATTCATGTTGTTTATTCCTGTTGTTTCATTGTAGTTGATGTTTTTTTTACCTTGTTACATAATAATAATTCTTGCATCAAAATCTGTGTTATGATTTAATGACTTATTCAAGGCTCTAATTAGCTCATATCAAATATTCCATGTTGAAAGCAATTATTGTCATAAGACAATACTCCTTTTATTTCCCATACAGGGCATACCAAAAAGATATATATATATACCTATTTATGGATAGGTCCAAAGCTGCTGAACATTTTGAGAGGTTGAAAGTAAAACAAATATTCATATATGACCTAGTTATGACACTTAAGTGCCTGTGTTTTTGTTTTGTTTTTGCCACAAACGCGTCCTCAGGAGTTTTTTTTTAAAAAACAGCCATTTCTCCAAAATGATAATGCGCAAGAAAAATGTGTTGTTATGACTTACTGACTCATTCAAGGCTCTAATTACCTCATATCAAATACTCCACTTTAAGTTTATTTTTTGAAAATATGGCATATTTAGAGTTATGGTCATAACACAATACTCATTTTATTTCCCATAGAGGTGCTTCTTGCGTACTGCGGACCGGTTCAGCGCTGCCCGGACGTCCTTCCAAACCACCTGGGCTCTCTGGAGGTGGTCTTGTACGGAGGGGACTGCCACCGCCTGCTCCTGTAGGTCGAACAGTGGAGGTTGGAAACCGTACCAAGCCATGAATAGGGACATACCGGTAGCAGACCTGGTGAGGAAATTATGAGCGTATTCAATCCATGGGAGGAAGGAACTCCATGAGGAGGGGTTGCGGGCGGCCACACAACGGAGTGCCGATTCCAGGGTTTGGTTGCCCCACTCCCTCTGGCCGTTGGTCTGTGGGTGATACCCCGAGGATAAGCTGGCTGCTGCGGCCTCCGCCTTGCAGAATTCCTTCCAGACCTGAAAGGAAAACTGGGGACCTCGATCGGAGAGTATGTCGATTGGGATGCCATGGTGTTTCAAGACATGTAAGACAAGGATGTTAGCAGTTTCCAGGGCGGACGGGAGTTTGGGGAGGGGCACATAATGGACCCACTTGGAAAAACAATCAATGATTGTGAGAATAACAGTGTTACCTTCAAAAGGGGGGGGCGGTAACGAAGTACACAGCGATGTGAGACCAAGGGCGGCTGGGAAATGGCAAGGGGGGCAGCAAGCCAGCTGGAGGTCGGTGAGAAGACTTCCCTTGGGCGCAGACGGAGCAGGCTTGAACGAACTCTCGGGTGTCTTTGATGAGGCTGGGCCACCAGAAGTGCTGTTGAATGAACTGGGTAGTACGGGTGATGCCAGGGTGACAAGTTAATTTAGAATTGTGGGCCCACTGCAAGACCTCCGAACGTGCTGAATCCGGGACAAACAGGTGGTCAGGAGGCCCGGTCTTGGGATCAGGTTGGAGAGGGATTTGGAGCTGGTGAATTATTTCTTCATGAATAAAATTATCATCGGCACCGGAATCAATAAGGGCAGCGATGGGGGTGTTATGAGCAGAAATGATAATGCAAGCGGGAACGGTAATGCGCGAGGGAGAGCTTGCGGGAACAGAGGTTTGGCTCACCGCGACGCTCTCGGGACGCGTTGAGTCAGCCAGTGTGTCATCCTTTTCCATGTAAGCCTATCTCCTGCATCCTCCTCTCTAACACCAACTGCGCTCATATCTTTCCTCAAGACATCTACCAACCTTCTCTTTGGTCTTCCTCAAGCTCTCTTGCCTGGGAGCTCCATCCTCATCACCCTTCTACCAATATACTCACTCTCTCTCCTCTGGATGTGTCCAAACCATCGAAGTTTTCTCTCTCTAACTTTGTCCCCAACCTAACCTTGGATGTCTGTCTGGTGAGCTCATTTCTAATCTTATCCAACCCGGTCACTCCGAGAGCAAACTTCAACATCCTCATTTCCTCCAGCTCTGCTTCCTGTTGTCTCTTCAGTGTCACTGTCTCTAATCCGTACATCATGGCTGGCCTCACCACTGTTCAAAACTTTGCCCTTCATCCTAGCAGAGACTCTTCTGTCACATAACACACCTGACACCTTCCTCCACCCGTTCCAACCTGCTTGGACCCATTTCTTCACTTCCTTACCACACTCACCATTGCTTTGGATTGTTAACCCCAAGTATTTAAAGTCGTCCACCTTCGCGATCTCGTCTCCGTGTAGCCTCATTCTTCCCCCTCCAACCCTCTCATTCATGCACATATATTCTGTTTGACTTCGGCTAATCTTCATTCCTCTCCTTTCCAGTGCATGCCTCCATCTTTCTGTTCCTCCACCTGCTCCCTGCTTTCACTGAAGATCACAATGTCATCTGCAGACATCATGGTCCACATGGAGTCCAGTCTTACCTCATCTGTCAGCCTATCCATCACCACTGCAAACAGGAATGGGCTTAGGGCTGATCCCTGATCCAGTCCCACCTCCACCTTAAATTCATCTCTCACACCTACAGCACACCTCACCACTGTTCTGCTGCCTTCATACATGTCCTGTATTATTCAAACATACTTCTCTGTCACTCCAGACTTCTGCTTGCAGTACCACAGTTCCTCTCTGGGTACTACGTCATATGCTTTCTCAAGATCGACAAAGACACAATGTAGCTCCATCTGACCTTCTCTGTACTTTTCCATCAACATCATCACGGCAAATAATGCATCTGTGGTACTCTTTCTCGGCATGAAGCCATACTGTTGCTCGCAAATACTTCTGTCCTGAGTCTTAGCCTCCACTACTCTTTCCCATAACTTCATCGTGTGGCTCATCAACTTTATTCCTCTATAATTCCAGCAGCTCTGCACATCACCCTTGTTCTGAAAAATGGGCACCAACACACTTTTCCTCCATTCCTCAGGCATCTTCGCACCCGCTAGAATTCTGTTGAACAAGCTGATCAAAAACTCCACAGCCAACTCTCCTAGATGCTTCCATAACTCCACAGGAATGTCATCAGGACCAATTGCCTTTCCATTTTTCGTCCTCTTTAATGCCTTTCTAACTTCCCCCTTACTAATCATTTCCACTTCCTGGTCCACCATACTTGGCTCCTCTTCTGTTCCTTCTCTCTCATTTTCCTTATTCATCTACTCCTCAAAGTATTTTTTCCATTTATCCAGCACACTACTTGTACCAGTCAACACATTTCCATCTCTATCCTTAATCACCCTAACCTGCTGCACATCCTTCCCATCTCTATTCCTCTGTCTGGCCAACCTGTATAGATCATTTTCTCCTTCTTTAGTGTCCAACCTGCCATACATGTCATCATATGCCTCTTGTTTGGCCTTTGCCACCGCTACCTTTGTCCTGTGTTGCATCTTAATGTATTCCTTTCGCCTCTTCAGATTACATCCTCTGCACAAGATGTAATCCACCTGCGTGCTTCTACTTCCGCTCTTGTAGGTCACCCTATGTTCCTGCCTCTTCTGGAAAAAAAGTGTTCACTCTTTTTCCCCTCATTTTGTCTCTCATAGGTGAGGTATTCCTATGATAAAAAATACAGGCATCTCTCATCTTTTTAAGTGGGAGAACTTGCACAATTGGTGGCTGACTAAATACTTTTTTGCCCCACTATATATATATATATATATATATATATATATATATATCTTCTTTTCCTTTCGGCTTGTCCCGTTAGGGGTCGCCACAGCGCGTCATCCTTTTCCATGAGAGCCTATCTCCTGCATCCTCCTCTCGAACACCAACTGCCATCATGTCTTCCCTCACGACATCCATCAACCTTCTCTTTGGTCTTCCTCTAGCTCTCTTGCCTGGCAGCTCCATCCTCATCATCATTCTACCAATATACTCACTCTCTCTCCTCTGGACGTGTCCAAACCATTGAAGTCTGCTCTCTCTAACTTTGTCTCCAAAACATCGAACCTTGGCTGTCCCTCTGATGAGCTCATTTCTAATTTTATCCAACCTGGTCACTCCGAGAGCGAACCTCAACATCTTCATTTCCGCCACCTCCAGCTCTGCTTCCTGTTGTCTCTTCAGTGCCACTGTCTCTAATCCATACATCATGGCTGGCCTCACCACTGTTTTATAAACTTTGCCCTTCATCCTAGCAGAGACTCTTCTGTCACATAACACACCTGACACCTTCCTCCACCCGTTCCAACCTGCTTGGACCCGTTTCTTCACTTCCTGACCACACTCACCATTGCTCTGGACGGTTGACCCCAAGTATTTAAAGTCCTCTACCCTTGCCATCTCTTCTCCCTGTAGCCTCATTCTTCCCCCACCACCCCTCTCATTCATGCACATATATTCTGTTTTACTTCGGCTAATCTTCATTCCTCTTCTTTCCAGTGCATGCCTCCATCTTTCTAACTGTTCCTCCAGCTGCTCCCTGCTTTTACAGCAGATCACAATGTCATCTGCAAACATCATGGTCCGCGGGGATTCCAGTCTAACCTCATCTGTCAGCCTATCCATCACCACTGCAAAAAGGAAGGGGCTCAGGGCTGATCCCTGATGCAGTCCCACGTCCACCTTAAATTCTTCTGTCACACTGACAGCACACCTCACCGCTGTTCTGCTGCCCTTGTACATGTCCTGTATTATTCTAACATACTTCTCTGCCACTCCAGACTTCCGCATGCAGTACCACAGTTCCTCTCTGGGTACTCTGTCATAGGCTTTCTCTAGATCTACAAAGACACAATGTAGCTCCTTCTGACCTTCTCTGTACTTTTCCATCAACATCCTCAAGGCAAATAATGCATCTGTGGTACTCTTTCTAGGCATGAAACCATACTGTTGCTCGCAAATACTCACTTCTGTCCTGAGTCTAGCCTCCACTACTCTTTCCCATAACTTCATTGTGTGGCTCATCAACTTTATTCCTCTATAGTTGCCACAGCTCTGCACATCACCTTTGTTCTTAAAAATGGGCACCAGTACACTTTTCCTCCATTCCTCAGGCATCTTCTCACGCACTAGAATTCTATTGAACAAGCTGGTCAAAAACTCCACAGCCACCTCTCCTAGATGCTTCCATACCTCCACAGGAATGTCATCAGGACCAACTGCCTTTCCATTTTTCATTCTCTTTAATGCCTTTCTAACTTCCCCCTTACTAATCATTGCCACTTCCTGGTCCACCACACTTGCCTCTTCTACTCTCCCTTCTCTATCATTTTCCTCATTCATCAACTCCTCGAAGTATTCTTTCCATCTACCTAGCACACTGCTGGCACCAGTCAACATATTTCCATCTCTATCCTTAATCACCCTAACCTGCTGCACATCCTTCCCATCTCTATCCCTCTGTCTGGCCAGCCTGTATAGATCCTTTTCTCCTTCTTTAGTGTCCAACCTGCCATACATGTCATCATATGCCTCTTGTTTGGCCTTTGCCACCTCTACCTTTGCCCTGTGTCGCATCTCAATGTATTCCTTTCGCCTCTCCTCGGTCCTCTCAGTGTCCCACTTCTTCTTAGCTAACCGTTTTCCTTGTATGATTTCCTGTACTGTGAGGTTCCACCACCAAGTCTCCTTCTCTCCTTTCCTGCCAGAAGATACACCAAGTACTCTCCTGCCTGCTTCTCTGATCACCTTGGCTGCAGTGGTCCAGTCTTCTGGAAGCTCTTCCCGTCCACCGAGAGCCTGTATCACCTCTTCCCGAAAAGCTGCACAACACTCGTCCTGTCTCAGCTTCCACCACATGGTTCTCTTCTCTGCCTTTGTCTTCCTAATTTTCCTCCCCACCACCAGAGTCATCTTACACACCACCATCCTATGCTGTCTAGCCACACTCTCCCCTACCACTACCTTACAGTTGGTAACCTCCTTCAGATTACATCGTCTGCACAAGATGTAATCCACCTGTGTGCTTCTACCTCCGCTCTTGTAGGTCACCCTATGTTCGTGCCTCTTCTGGAAAAAAGTGTTCACTACAGCCATTTGCATCCTTGTTGCAAAGTCTACCACCATCTGTCCCTCCAAGTTCCTTTCCTGGATGCCGTACTTACCCATCACTTCTTCATCACCCCTATTACCTTCACCAACATGTCCATTACAATCTGCACCAATTACGACTCTCTCTCTGTCTGGGATGCTCAGAACTACATCATTCCAGAATTTCTCTTTCACCTCTAGGTCACATCCTACCTGTGGGGCATAGCCACTAATCACATTACACATAACACCCTCAATTTCAAATTTCAGCCTCATCACTCGATCTGATACTCTTTTCACCTCCAAGACATTCTTAGCCAACTCTTCTTTTAAAATAACCCCGACTCCATTTCTCTTCCCAGCTACACCATGGTAAAATAATTTAAACCCTGCCCCTAAACTTCTAGCCTTACTGCCTTTCCACCTGGTCTCCTGGACACACAATATATCAACCTTTCTCCTAATCATCATGTCAACCAACTCCCGAGATTTTCCTGTCATAGTCCCAACATTCAAAGTCCCCACATTCAGTTCTAGGCTCTGTGTTTTCTTCTTCTCTTTCTGCCGAAGAACCCGCTTTCCACCTCTTCTTCTTCTTCTTTGACTTCGACTTCGACCCACAGTAGCTGAATTTCCAACAGCGCCCTGCAGGTTGACGGCGCCGGTGGCGGACGTTGTTAACCCGGGCCACGACCGATCCGGTATGGAATTCTTTGGATGAACGCTCATATTTGTTTGGCAAGGTTTTAAGCCGGATGCCCTTCCTGACGCAACCCTCTGCATTTATCCGGGCTTGGGACCGGCCTACAGTTTGCACTGACTTGTGCCCCCCATACCATACAAACAGTGCATGAATGCTCCAAGTATATATCATGATAGCAATGTCACTAATGACTAGGGTTGGGCATCGAGAATCGAGAACCGGTTGGAACCAAGACTAACGTTACGGTTCTCTCTGAATCATTCAAATTTAAAAATTTCGGTTCCCAGTTTCGAGGCCTAGTCCGCGAACCCCAAAGAAGAAGCGGCGAAAACCAATGAAGAACACGCACGAAGATGTGCTTGTGCCCTATGGCGGCAGCGGCGAACAAAAGTCTGTCTTAACTTTGTTAAAATTAATGACCAGTTGCCTCAGTGCAACACTTGGAATAAGATTATATTGTGCAAGGGAGGGTTTCACAATGTGTAGCATCTGACGCGCCCCGAGCCTCAGCCTACACCGTGCGGAGCTTCAGTAAAGTCAGCTCTCAGTCAATTTGGTGAGTGAAACAATAAAATACATCTATGCCAACATTGAGACAGCTAACAAGGTAAGCTAACAACCTCAATTTTTGAGCATCCTCTGAGTACTCGAGCTTCAATTCACATGGCGTCTCTCTCTGGGTCTGCAATCTTGCATTTCAAACCGGTCAACAATGTTGTGACATCTTAATTTGGTCCTCTGATTGGTTAAAGTCTATCCCGAAGAAGTAGTTCAACTTCCCCAGGTCCTTTCATCTTAAACCTCTCTGAAAGCATCCTTTTTACACTGTTTAGTGCATCTTCATTACTAGCTGTTATAATCAGATCATCCACCCAAATTAGTAAAATAACCTTTCCATCATCATTTTCTTTTGTCTACTCACAGTGGTCTGCGGGATTCTGTTCAAAACCATTTTCAATCAAATATGCATGTAATATCACCTTCCAGTTTCTGCCTGATTGTGTTAAACCATACAGAGACTTATGTAATTTACATACCATTTTTTTTCACCAGTTTTCGACTCTTTTTCACAACCTTGTGGTTGCTCGATATATATTTCACAATCGGCAGATGTAGATAGGCTGTCTTTACATCCATTTGATGCAGAACAAGTTTCTCCTGCACTGCCTTTTGCATCAAGACTCACACTTGTCATATCAGGTGTAGGTGAGAATGTTTCTTCATAGTCAGTCCCTTGTTTCTGACTGTAGCCCTTCACTACAAACCTCGCTTTGTACTTATCTGGGGCCATCACTCTTGAGTGCATAGACCCACCTACCCCCAACTGCCAGTGGTAACTTGGTTAGGTTGAAGATATTGTTCTCCTCCAGTGATTGAATCTCCTCATCTATTACGTTTCTCCACTGTTTAGACTTTGTTGACGATATGGCGCATATGGCTCTGTAACAAAAGTCTACGCATGTTACCAGTTTGTCAACTGTGTCCTCGGTCTCAAACTCCTGCAGGTGACTTGGAGGTCTACTGTTTCTTCTTGGGTTCCTTCTGATTATAGGCTCAGTGGCTTTACCTTGCTGTTGTATATTCAGTTTTATCAAGTTGAGCCCCGGAAACATCATTTTGAGTACACCATCAACATTTTCCTCTTTGTTGACCCTGGTATGTACCTCTTTATCATGACAATCAATTTATGACTCATATGTTTGTGTTTCTTTTTCTTTGGCTGTCTCGGTTGTGAATTTTACCACTCTCTGTTTTTGAATCCTTTCTGTATCTGGATAATACACCAAGTAAGCTGAGGTTTGGCTCACCACGACGCTCCCAGGTTGTGGTGAGCCTGGTCGGAGGGGACATGAGGAAATAAAGTGAACTGGTTTGACCGCAGTAGATACACAGCCGCTGGGCGATACGACGCTGACGCTCCTGTGGATCTAACCGTGTCTTAGCAACTTACATGGGCTCTTCAGTGGCTACGGGGAGTGACGGAAAGGCGGAAGACTGTGCGGGAGGCGGGTGTGAAGCTGACGGCGCAGCGCTCGGAGTGGGAGGGTTTTTGTGCGAGCGAACCCGCCTCTCTCGTGTGCGCTCTCGCAGTCTGTTATCCAGACGGATGGAAAGGCCGATAAGATCCTCGAGAGAGGAGGGCTCGTCCCGGACTGCTCGCTCATCCTTGAGCTGCTCGGAAAGGCCATCGGAAAATATCCCCCGAAGTGACACCCACATTCACCCGCCAATATCCAGAACTCTACGGAATATTTCGCTGCAGAATTAGCGCCCTGCGTGTGCGTGAGGAAACAACGGGTGGCTTCTTTGCCCTGAACGGTGTGATCGAACACTTTATGAAGTTCATCGGAAAAGGAATTGAATGAGTGGAGTGCCGGGGAGGAGTTTGAAGGTTGAAAACGAGTGAGCAATTGAGTAGGGCTTGGGCGGCAGAACATGAGGTTCTTTATACAGGAGGCATGGTGGCGCTGAGGCTGCGGGCTCGGAAGGCGTAGTTACAGGTGGAGGGTTAGCTAGCATCGTCGAAGAAAGGAGGGATACCTGCAATGTTCCCTCTAATTTTTCATGTGTCTGGGCAGACACACAAGCTCCTTGAGCGCACTGAGGACCACTGTGAGCAGCATCAGATGTGCCCGCTGTGGCCACACACCAGTATGACACCTGTTCAAAACCTTGGATCATAGTAAGTTGCATGGCTTATTTAAAGAACGAAATTACAGCAGCAATTTTCATTGGTTAACTTTTAATATAATTGATTTGGCCCACTTGAAATGAAAATGCTTTAACCACAGGAGTCCTGAATTAAAAAAATTTTGCGCAGCATAGATTTTCTTGTGCGCTGAGTACGTGCTAGCAGTGCGCGATTGCGCTGGCGCGCAGCTTAGAGGGAACATTGGATACCTGTTGTGTGAGGGAGTGTAGGGATTCCATGAGTTCTTGGAGAGTCTTTTCTTGTTTTCCTATGTGGGCTTCGTGGAGAGTGAGTGCGTTCATCAGTGCCTCCGGAGTTGCTGGGTCCATAATGGCCGAATTATTCTGACACGAATAGATAGTGGCTGGATCCTAGAGCAGTCGGAGGCAGATGTGAAAGGATGAATAGTTTATTGATGAAAGGTAATGGCGGTGGTCCTAGGTGGGTTGGCAGGCGGCGGTGTGGACAGGTGGCTGGAATTACGTGGATCAGGAACACGGGGGGAGAACACACTGGAACAAGGAGACACAGGTGTCAAAAAGGGAACGAGGAATAGGGTGACTTATGGGAGGTAAAAGGGCCGTGGTACCACTGAAAGTAACTGCAATACTTCGGCGAGGATTTCCTGGAACAGGCAGGTTTATATACCGGTGGTGATAAGGCTGATTGGAGACTGGTGCTGAAAACAGAGAAGGGAGGGGAGAGAGAGAGAGAACACAAAGCTCCCTACAATAATGGAACTGCAGGCAGTATATGACACCTCCAGCCCGTCCGGCCTCATGGATAGAAAAGCACCGCTGAAACAGATTTGAGGAGGTTGAGGCGGTGAGGGAACGCGGACGGTGTAAGAAGATGCTTTTAGTGTGGAAAGAAGGGACATTGGATAGACATTGGATCAGAGACTGTCTGAAGGAGGAAAAAAAAAAAAAAGGCTGATGGTTGGTGGCCCATTCCTTCTGACCTCTGGCTGACGCCCGGCGGCCCCAAAGACAGAGCAGTGCTTTACTGGCGATATGCAGACACACACGCATCCAACATTGCTGTTTCTTTTTGTTATTTTTCTGCAATGAAGATGCACTTGGCACTGATAACATTGTTTTGCTTAAGCTAGTTATTTAACTTACAGTCACCAACAGACACTCACATACACACTTATGGAGTTAATATATGCAACTATGAAGTATAATTGATAGATCCCTTTGAATTAGAAAGATGTCCTCGCCCTCTACAAAAGCAGTCCAAATTGACAGATTTAGCATTAGATTCACTTCGGGCCAATTCAACAGGCTGCAAACACAGCGCTGATATTGGCATTATTACAGTGATACAAACGATGATTATTCTACAAACATTTAATGTCTATAATTTTGAACTCATTATGGAACATTCACCTATTTGGGTTGACATATGAAGCGATATAGACTAAATTTTGCACATTTGTCATTAGGTCAACATGGCATGATATAGTGGATTTCCACATGCGGTATACATATTACAAATTACACAAATTACAACACTTGTAGACTATAGGTTGAAAAAGAAACACAGGAGCCTTACTGAAATTCTTAGCTGATACTGGCATACAGTCAGCAAAGATACATTTTAACTGTCGTCTGAAAAATAAAATATCTACATTTTAAACCCCAAAACTTCAGACGAAAAATCTAATAACGGTACAGACGTTTGGGCATGACAATTTATTGCAGGTCCTGGATCAGAAATTATGCATAACTGACTGACAAAAAATGCTGAGGGAGATTTTATCAAACGGAAGAAAGTCCTTCAATTGCCAGACTACTCAAAACCATTTTGGGGGAAAGGAAAAGTCTGAAGAGATTTTATTCCGCCCAAATTTTTGTCATGTGTCTAGAGCACTTTTTATGTACTTACATTTAGTAATGTTTTGATTATCAGTCTCAAAGATAATGATAATATACAAATAATTATGTTCGTATGAAGTTGATAATGGATATTGGATTGGACCTTATTGACGCTATACTGATCATTTATATAATGAAATAACGATCGATGCACTTACAAAATACTGTCAAGATATGGTAGACATGCTCCAACAGCCCCGCGACCCTTGTGACGATAAGCGGTAAAGAAAATGGATGGATGGATGGATGTTTAAGTAGGAATTGGAGTAAGTGGTAGTAGCACAATTAACCAAAATTATTCTCAGAATCTTATTACAATTCTTTGAAAGCTTTTCTCGAACAACAGCTTTCTGATAGATTTCAATTTGACCTCAGAACACATGATGGCGACCACCGGCAAATAAATACTGGGAGGCCAATTAAATTAGGTATATATGAGGATGTGTGTGCCCCCTATCCTTTTTTGAGATTAATCTTGCAGGCACTCCATTGGACCAGATCCATTCGGGTCTACCAAAGCCTGATCTGCCGATGGGCATACAAATCGTTCTGGTATTGCACATTATCAACTAATCATTTTCAGGAAACAAGTCCAATCAGCACTCCTATGGCTGACTGACTGACTGAAATCAAACCCGATGATTTTGTGCTGATTAAAAACTTCTGGCGGAAAACGTGGCTGGGGCCTTTCCAAGTCCTCCTTGTGACCCAAACTGCAGTGGAAGTTGTAGAAAGAGCATCGTGAGTTCACGCATCACACTCCAAGAAGGTCCCAGCGCCTCACGACTCCTCCACTTCCCTCACCTTCTACAACGGATGACCGTAAAGGTCGGCCTAACGAGGCTAAATTCACTTTTAGCATACACTTTTAGCTACAATCGGTGCTAGCAACTGATTGCGTGGTGATATGTCATTAGAAGAGCAGAAGATAGGTAATAAAAGCAGAGCAACGACCAATCATCTGTCTGAACTGACGTGCACACACACGCACGCACACACTTGTGTAACTCGGCAGAAAAAAAGAAGACGAAGATGACATCTTCCGGGAGTTTCCTTGGCATAACCATGGCATTAATTGCCATGGTTATTGTGATTAAATTGCGCATTGATGCGCCCACTTTGACAGTTGACACAATTTTATACCGCACGAGACGTTACAATCATGACAAGCTTTTTTGGTTACATACAATTGCCACTACTTCTTATAATTTCACCTCTTACAGCATCAATGTTTGGTTTCTATATGCCCTTCATGTGGAACGTTCACAAAATCTTCTAACTGCTATGTTTGTTCTTTCATGCCACATGCAACTGCAAATCCACGTTGTGCCTTCTCCACATCCTAATGCATCATCACTCTTCCCTCACGCCTTAGCTTCTTTTGTTAATCCACAATACCTTAATCAAGCTGTCTTTGCTAAAACAGGTTCTCCTCTCCCCTACATCAATGTGACACAAAATTTTAATGGTTTTAAACCCACTAATGAGTCAGGAGGGTGCCTTTGTTTGGCCCAGTTCACATTCGTCCCGGAGTGAAATTCCGCTGTTTTGCTATGAACAAAACATTATTTGGCCATACATGTGTATGTTGGGAAGGTACCAAAATCTTATTGCCAATCTATATCTGTACCATGCACGACCTTTGTCTCTAATTCCTCTCTGAACAATTCCCAAGCTCTTTCTGATGCTACATGTCTTCCCTATATGTCAGCACTATACTTGTTCCCGATTGGTCAGGTCGGTGAGCTCCAATTGCTTTAACAGACCACTCACACATTATCTCTGCCACATCTCATTCCCGTCGTCGCTGACAGGCCCAATATAAAGAACACGATCTAGTTTGGGGCGGCATGGTGGGCGACTGGTTAGAGCGTCTCCCTCACAGTTCTGAGGACCGGGGTTCAATCCCCGGCCCCGCCTGTGTGGAGTTTGCATGTTCTCCCCGTGCCTGGGCGGGTTTTCTCTGGGCACGCCGGTTTCCTCCCACATCCCAAAAACATGCATGCTAGGTTAATTGACAACTCTAAATTGCCCGTAGGTCTGAATGTGAGTGCAAATGGTTGTTTGTTTATGCGTGCCCTGCGATTGGCTGGCAACCAGTTCAGGGTGTACCCCGCCTCCTGCCCGATGATAGCTGGGATAGGCTCCAGCACGCCCGCGACCCTAGTGAGGAGATATGGCTCAGAAAATGGATGGATGGATGGATGGATCTAGTTTGGGGCACAGATGTCCCCACCGATCACAAGGTTTGGAGAACAGGTACCAAGGTATTATATTATACTCACTATTTCTTCTCATTGGCATCGGCAAATTGATGTTATACTATGAAACTCTACGTTTTTCTAGTTTTGTTAACACTACCCTGACCATTCTTGAGGCTTCACGTGTGGAAATTAATGCAAGCCCTCCAAAAAGTGAAGTAACCCTCCAAACCTGCATGACACTTGATCTACTATTAGCTTCTCACGGCAGTGTTTGTAATCTCTTAAACCAACGCTGTTGCATATAAATTCCTGAAAACGCTGGTTATACAGGTGTCATAGCCAGTATTCACGATTTCACAATTTAGTCTCTGATGAATGTTTTCCTGACCGTTTACCTCACTTTGACTGCTTGGATGACATTGGGAACTCAAATGACCATGATTCATGATTCATAGTCCTCAGTCTAACTCTGCTGCATGACAACCCACCTTTGAAGGATTTTCTTAAATCTGAACTGTGAAATTCTGGATGACTGTAGGGTTGTTTTGTTAATGGATATTATACTGTTAATGTTATACTATAATGTTTTGGGTTTTGATCATTAGTGTTTAGCAATGTGTAGTAACTTTTAGTAGTTTGATTAATTTTTACTGTTTAATTTTTAATGTTTTAATGGATTTTGATCATTAGTATGTCATATATTGATTAATATAATCAAAAGGGGGGAGCTGTGTTGGAAAATGTATGTTCAATATATATCAAATATTACTTCTATTAGTTTTAGACAACCTTCACATGCTTTATTGTTAAGCTGTTATGTTACAACCCCAAGTCCAAATAAGTTGGGATGTTGTGTTAAATATAAATAAAAACTGAATACAATGATTTGAAAATCATGTTCCACCTATATTTAATTGAATACACTACAAAGACAAGATATTTAATGTTCAAACCTATAAACTTTATTATTTTAATCAAATAATCATTAACTTTGAATTTTTCTGCAACATGTTCCAAAAAAGCTGGGACAGGGTCATGTTTACCACTGTGTTACATCACCTTTTATTTTAACAACATTCAATAAACGTTTGGGAACTGAGGACACGAATTGTTGAAGCTTTGTAGATGGAATTCTTTCCCATTCTTGCTTGATGTACAGCTTCAGCTGTTCAACAGTCCGGGGTCTCCGTTGTCATATTTTAGGCTTCATAATGCGCCACACATTTTCAATGGGAGACAGGTCTGGACTGCAGGCAGGCCAGTCTAGTACCCGCACTTTTACTTCAAAGCCACTGTACGTGTGGTTCATTCCCGTCGTCGCTGACAGGCCCAATATAAAGAACACGATCTAGTTTGGGGCGGCATGGTGGCCGACTGGTTAGAGCGTCAGCCTCACAGTTCTGAGGACCTGGGTTCAATCCCCGGCCCTGCCTGTGTGGAGTTTGCATGTTCTCCCCGTGCCTGCGTGGGTTTTCTCCGGGTACTCCGGTTTCCTCCCACGTCCCAAAAACATGCATGAATTGGAGACTCTAAATTGCCCGTAGGCATGACTGTGAGTGCGAATGGTTGTTTGTTCCTATGTGCCCTGCGATTGGCTGGCAACCAGTTCAGGGTGTACCCCGCCTCCTGCCCGATGACAGCTGGGATAGGCTCCAGCATGCCCGCGACCCTAGTGAGGAGAAGCGGCTCAGAAAATGGATGGATGGATGAACATTAAATATATTGTCTTTGTATTCTATTAAATATAGGTTGAACATGATTTGCAAATCATTGTATTCTATTTAGGCAGCACGGTGGGCGACTGGTTAGAGCGTCAGCCTCACAGTTCTGAGGACCTGGGTTCAATCCCTGGTCCCGCCTGTGTGGAGTTTGCATGTTCGTGCGTGGGTTTTCTCCAGGCACTCCGGTTTCCTCCCACATCCCAAAAACATGCATTAATTGGAGACTCTAAATTGCCCGTGACTGTGACTGTGAGTGCGAATGGTTGTTTGTTTGTATGTGCCCTGCGATTGGCTGGCAACCAGTTCAGCGTGTACCCCGCCTCCTGCCCGATGACAGCTGGGATAGGCTCCAGCACGCCCACGACCCTACTAAGGAGAAGCGGCTCAGAAAATGGATGGATGTAGTCTATTTTTATTTATGTTTAACACAACATCCCAACTTCATTGGAATTGGGGTTGTATAACCACAACTAAGTGTTTATACACTGTAAAGTGAAAATAGATGCAAAAAAAACAAAACAGAAGCCTGCCATAAATGCATTTTAAAATTAAACAGTTGTATGACTATTAGCTCTGTGTGAATAATACTTACTACGATTATGCTAGATTATGTTAGACAACCTTCACATGCTTTATTGATATGTTGTTATGTTGTGACTACTAGCTCTGTTTGCGTCATACTTGTTGTTTTGTTTTATTTCTCAGTCTCTCTCACTTCGATATAACAAGGTGGATTTTAGCCTGGGCTTCAGTTAGGGGTGACAACTCGTAAGACTTTTCCTCTCTTTGCAAAGACTTTTCTCTCTTTTTTGTAATAAAAACCCACAGACAAGATTGCTTCCTCACTTATTCTGTCAGAAAATGATTTGCCAAAACAACACCAATATGGCACCTGAATAGTCATCTGTAAAGGTTTCTGCATACCTGTGCCCTTCTATGCTTGGTGTTCGCATGGGACCCGTTAAGTCAGTGTGCACTAGTTCTAAGGTCTTCTTGGCCTTACTGTCTGTCTCCGTTTCTTGTCTGTATGAATTTTTCATGTGTACACACCTCACAAAACACTGGTTTTGTTGCATTATCCATTATCTGCATGCCTTTCACCACACCTTGTAACTTTTGTACATCTTGGTAGTTGCAATGACCCAAAGTTTTATGCCAAGTTTGCATATTATGAGACACACATTGTTTACACTGATCAACAATATTCTTTTCAACAATTGGCAAGTAAAACAAATTACCACTCTAATGGATATCAAAACTGTTACCATCCTTGGTAAGCATGTGATTGTTCTCCTTCTCCAAGATGATTGTTGCTCCTCCATTTGTTGCTCTGGCCACTGAAAAGGTACTGTGTGGGTATGAAGGCATGAAGAGTGCCTCTCTCAGCTGCGCTGTGTGCTGTCGCCCGGCGCTGAATTGCAGAAAGAACACCGCCGTTCTTCTGCGTTGTACTATTCCGTTGCATTTGGTGCCGTCAGCCAATTCCACTGAATGGAATTCAGGCCTGAATGAGCCATCGCAGGTTTTGAAATTCTGAATGTCATTCACAATGTGGGATGTCGCACCTCCATCCACCATGATGCCTTTTTTGTTCATGTTGTTGGTTGATCTCTCCATCTTTATGTGCCTGGCCTTGAAGAACAGGTCTTGGCCACTCGTCTCGCTCCATCTTGAGTCCCCTTTTTCCTGCGTATGGACTCAAGGTGTGTATTGCTCTTGCAGTGACCGCACCACACCTTTCTAGTGCATCCTTTTGACTTGTGTCCTTTTGTTCCGCATCTATAGCAAGTTAGGTCAGTAGCATATTCATCTTTCCTCTTTGTAGCGTATATGAGGGTTAACTAAAAATTCTATTAATTTGGGAAAAGATACGAAGGAAGGTAAACGCCTCCGTTCACTTCCGGGCTAGTCCGATTCACGCTTTAATCATTAAAATCAAACTAATCTGTATCGTACAGGGGCACCACATCACTTTTTTATGTGTATAAAGTTCAGGGCGAGTGACGAGAAACCTTTTTATCAGTCTCGTAATCTGATGGTTGCTACATTTTATGAAATTTTTAGTTCTAGATGACAGAGGCTTACTTAAATTCAGAACACACAAAATACAACCAAGAGTGGCCATTTATAGTATATTTAATGACATCTACATGGGATCTAGAGGGAAACACACAAAGGGGTCTAACTAAAGAAAGAAAATAACACTAATAAGGATAAAAAGAAGAAAAATAGGCGTACAAAAAGGGAAATGGAACATGGTGTGTTGGACTAAAGTTGAAAACGTGAGCGTTTACTGGGTCCAGTGTGGATGGGAGAGAGAGAGAGGACAAAGTTGGGATTTTGTCTGGAGCTAGTAATTTTCCCGAAATTATTAGGCAATAATATTGTACAATCTGGCAAACACTTGTACTGTCTACTCACAAGCGTAAATCTGGTCTGTGGGAGTGGTCTCTCTCTGGGCGCGTTTCAGAAGCACGGAGACAGGTTTGATTGAAGAAGGAAAAAAAGATGTAGAAAAATAAAATAAAAACAACAGAGGCAGAAGAAGAAAAAATGTTGTTCGTCACGCCTCGTTGGGAGAATATGACCGTCTCTATAACTGCCTTTTCAGGGGCTCGTTAGCAATTTCAGAGTGATCACACTTGGCTGGAAGCGTTCCTGGTACATTTGTGGCAGCTCCTCTGATCGCCTAGCGGTGGCCCACGGATAGGCTGGGAAGCCAAGTCAGTTCTCATCCTGGCCTTCACGGTTACTGAGCCGTGTGCCCAACAAAGAAAGGGCAGGGGTGGCTGAGGCCAGCCTGTGGCTGCGAGATGCCAGCAAGACAAGAGCTAAGAAGCCAGATGAGAGAAAAAACACGAGAGTGAGAGAAGGCGGGAGTCAGGGCTTAAGTACCCTGAGGGCGTGTCAAAGAGGGTTGGAGAAACCTGGAGAAGACCACACCCATCAGGTTGGATCTAGTTTAGAATTTTGGCCCATAACATGGGTTTAAAAATCATGTATTAATATAAAATAACCAACTTTGTTCTCTCTTTACTCAGAGGTCAAGCATATCGGACTGACTGTTCATACTTTAGTCTTGGCAAATCAACTGCTTATGATTCAAATCACATTTCATGCTGCTTGGAGTCAAATCAAGATAAACAGTCTCAAAATCTCGCAGCTGCGTTTGTAAAGTTGACACACTCACACAGACATCACGGCATACATTTGGAATAATTCTGCAGCGTTTGTGAAATATCAAAACAGACATTTATCCTTGGTTAAACATCAAATGAGAGTTCACGGGTTGCAGTTCCTTTCAACGCCAGCGGGTGTCGCCTCGTCCCAGCACTTGTTCCTATTCAAAGACAGATGGTCCGGTGGAACATCTGGCCTTTGGTGCTTGGGAGTTCAGACTTCTAGGGTAGATGTTAATTAGTTGAGGGTCCACTAGGCATCTTGTGGGAGTCTCACAGCAGGGCGGCTTCAAAGAATGCAGTTTATCAGGCCATGGGGAGTCACTGTGTCACCTCAGTTCGTGGGAAGCATGTCCGCTACATTTTGTTAGTGGGCTTCTTGTTGAAACCTTGGCCTGTCTTCACCCAGGTTTTCATTACGTTATCTGAATGCTCTGCGGGCTTCATCTTCTCCGCTTCTTCATAAATCCTTAGCCTTCTCTTTAAGTCTGTGTAATAGTATCTTCGTTCTGTGTTACATGGACAGCTAGTGGTTTGAAGGAATCTGGTAAGCCGTTTAACATTATGGCTACGGTCAGTCCATCACTCATGGTCCCACCCCCATCTCTCAAAGCAGTAATGAAGTTCATTTATCATATATATATATCATATAGTCAGTCACAGCTTCATTAGCTATCATGCTTAGTTTGGTCAGCAATGTGTACAGATTCATTATTCTTGGCTTGCTTTTTCCTGAAGAATGTTCTCTCAGAATTTTCAGGGCATTCCTGCCGTCATCAACTGCCTCGTGTCTGATTACCGATAGGCTCTTATCATCCAACAGTCTTATTAACTCAGCATAACAATAAGCATTTTTAGCGCCATCTTGAACAAGCTGATCTGTGTTGGCTCATTGAGAATGGTTCCTTTTAGGTTACCAATGTGCAAGTGTCCTAGGAATCTTGTTTACCACACTTCATACTTATCTTCAGAACCGTCGAATAAAAACTGTGCTGTGATGATACCTCCCGTTGCACTTGCTATTGTAGCTGGATTCACTCAAGGCCTATACAACTGTTAGCTTGCTAATACACTTTCACTTGGTAAGCTAAACCGTTAGCTTCTTTAGCTTTCATGTAATACCTCACAACTCCAAACACACAAGCTAAACATGTCCACTTATCCCCAAGCTGGTACACTTAGCTTTTCTGTTAGCCAAGCATGAGTACCGCATCTATTCTTCGCGGAAACTTCTTCCGGTAATTTCGTCCGATGCCGGTCAACCTACTTTTAGCTCCCAAACTTCTCTCTGAGCCAAAAAACCTGTTAAATTCAAGTGGAGCGATGACTTCTTTCGCTGTGTTCTCCGTTCGTGGTGAGAAAATAAGCAGGACAACACGATTTCCTTTTCGGTCTCCAACAGGTATATATATTTTCTTTCATACACATCTCAACACGATATGCTCCGCTTCAACCTCTTGAGCATGGTGACGTCATCACGTCACATACAGAACGTCAACATATTTACTACCGTAACACATGGAGTAAGGGCGCACCCATAGATCAGTACTTAACATTTACAAATATAAAAAGAGATTTGGTGCCCTATACAAGACAAAGATAGCTTTTATTGTAAACTCCCAACGTTCGGTGAATTACCCCAAAAGTAGATGCAGGCGTCTACTTTCCTACTATTTTTTTTCCCAAATGAATTACACTTTCATCCAAACCAGTATGCGCTACAACACAATAAGCAACATTTACCTTTTGTCACATTTTATTTTAGCATTCAGTAATTTGACAGTTCATCAAAAAGTTTAATTCCTAAAATTTGTCCCAAGTAATGAGGTGATTTAAGTGCCTTGGGAAAATATGTAAGTTGTAAGACAGAAACAAATGCAGCCCTATGAGGGGCACAAGCCAGTGCAAGCCCGGATAAATGCAGAGGGTTGCATCAGGAAGGGCATCCGGCTTAAAAGTTTGCCAAACAAATATGAGCGTTCATCCAAAGAATTCCATACTGGATTGGAAGTGGCCCAGGTTAACAACGTCCGCCACTGGCACCGTTAACCAACAGGTGGCTGGTGGAGATTTAGCTACTGTGGGTCAAAGACGAAGGAGAGGTGGAAAGCAGGTTCTTTGGCAGAGAGAGAAGAGAAAACCACAGACCCTAGAACTGAATGTGGGGACTTTGAATCTTGGGAGAATGATAGGAAAAGGTTGAGAGTTGGTTGACATAATGATTAGGAGAAAGGTTGATGTATTGTGTGTACAGGAGAACAGGTGGAAAGGCAGTAAGGCTAGAAGTTTAGGGGCAGGGTTAAAATTATTTTACAGTGGTAAAGATGGAAAGAGAAATGGATTAGGGGTGATTTTAAAAAAAGAGCTACCTAAGAATGTCTTTGAGGTGAAAAGAGTATCAGATCGAGCGATGAGGCTGAAACATGAAATTGAGGCTGTTTTGTATAATGTAATTACTGGCTATGCCCCACAGGTCGGATGTGACCAAGAAGGGAAAAGGAAATTCTGGAAGGAGCTGGACGAAGTAGTTCTGAGCATCCCAGACAGAGAGAGAGTCGTGATTGGTGCAGATTTTAATGGACATGTTGGTGAAGGAAACAGGGGTGATGAAGAAGTGATGGGTAAGTTCAGCATACAGGTAAGGAACCTCTAGGGATAGATGGTAGTAGACTTTGGAAAAAGGATGGAAATGGCTGTAGTGAACACTTTCTTCCAGAAGAGGCAGGAACATAGGGTGACCTCCACTCTTGTAGGAAGCGCAGAGGTAGAAGCACGCAGTTGGATTACATTTTGTGTAGACGATGTAATCTGAAGGAGGTTACTGACTAAAAGTAGTGGTCGGGGAGAGTGTGGCTATGCAGCATAGGATGGTATTGTGCAAGATGAATCTGGTGGTGGGGAGGAAGATTAAGAAGACAAAAGCATAGCAGTGAACCATGTGGTGGAAGCCGAGAAAGGAAGAGTGTTGTGCGGCTTTTCGGGAAGAGGTGAGACAGGCTCCTGGTGGACAGGAGGAGCTTCCAGAAAACTGACCCACTACAGCCAAGGTGATCAGAGAAACAGACAGGAGAGTACTTGGTGTATCTTCTGATAGGAAAATGGAGAAGGAGAACCTCAAAGTACAGGAAATCATACAAGGAAAGAGGTTAGGTAAGAAGTGAGACACTGAGAGGACTGAGGAGAGGAGAAAGGAATACTTGGAGATGCGACATAGGGCAAAGGTCGAGGTGGCAAAGCCCAAACAAGAGGCATATGATGGCATGTATGCCAGGTTGAGCACTAAAGAAGGAGAAAAAGATCTATACAGGTTGGCCAGACAGAGTGATAGAGATGGGAAGCATGTGCAGCAGATTAGGGTGATTAAGGATAGAGATGGAAATGTGTTGACTGGTGGCAGCAGTGTGCTGGATAGATGGAAAGAATACTTTGAGGTGGTGGACCAGGAAGTAGCAATGATTAGTAAGGGGGAAGTTACAAAGGCACTAAAGAGGATAAAACATGGAAAAGCAGTTGGTCCTGATGACATACCTCTGGAGGTATGGAAGCATCTATGAGAGGTGGCTGTGGAGTTTTTAACACTAGAATGCCCAAAGCCCTGACATTTGGCTTTTCTACCTATAAGGCCTCAAGAGGAGCCGAGTGGCTGGATTAGTTTGAACAAATATCCCAACTCAGGTGTGAACAGCCCAGCAATTTGGCTTTTCTAATTTGCATGTCCAAAGGGCAGTCTCATTCAGTTTTTTTCCCCCCCATTGTTCTTTAAATGAGGCAATTACTCTCTACACAGTTACTGAAAGAGAACTGATGTTGCTCTACCTTTACCTGAAAAAGTTGATAGAAACTACTGGCTGTATGCTTACACAACACTGCATACACTTTTGTTCGATACTTCCCATTACAGATATACACCCAGACCTTTTTATAAACATATAGTTTATAGTTACTGACGTATCCCTGCCAATAGCCAACACGTTCATTCGTAAAGTTATAGAAAAGGGACCTCGCTCTGTCTCTGAGTACCACAATCTCAGGGCAAGGTGAGCGTGTCGGACTGAATTTCCGAACGTACCCTGTGTTGATATTTTGTGCGTTTGTTGTGTCCGTGCGACCAAGTGTAATGCAACTATATGTTAATAAGGAGATCTGGGCATGTATCTGTAATGATATGTATCAAACAAAAAATATGCAGTGTTTCAGCCAGTAATTTGTATCAAAATCAGTGTGTTGTAATGTAACGAGAGAGAGGTAGCGGTTAGAACTAGTGTTAATTCAAGATGGCGCCTACCAGTGTGGTCGCCTCAGTAACGCGCTCTCTAGTATTGTCAGAATCAGAATCAGAATCAGAATCATCTTTATTTGCCAAGTATGTCCAAAACACACAAGGAATTTGTCTCCGGTAGTTGGAGCCGCTCTAGTACAACAGACAGTCAATTTACAGAACACTTTGGAGACATAAAGACATTGACAAAAAACAATTGTGCAAAAAGATGCAGAGTCCTCTAGCACTTAGAGCAGTTCGAATGGCTAATATCGCAATAGTCCGGTGCAATGACCATTGTGCAAAGGGCACTGAGACTTCAAGGAGTGTATGCGGTTTAAAGTGATGAGTAGTGCGATAATCTGGGACAATGGTTGTGCAAATGTTACAGATACTCCTCAATCAGTGTGCAAATGGAGCAGATGCTACTCTGGCATGAGTGGCCAGTATATGCAAATAGTGCAGCACGGCGAGACAACTAAAGTGACTGCACGAGTAATACATAATTGGGCCCACAGAAATGTGACAACGAACTCAAGTCAAAAAATTGCCAGCTTGTTGTAATGGAATTATAAATTAGCTGTTTAATAAGTTGATTGCAAGAGGGAAGAAGCTGTTGGAATGTCTACTAGTTCTAGTTTGCATTGATCGGTAGCGCCTACCTGAGGGAAGGAGCTGGAAGAGCTGGTGACCGGGGTGGGGAGGGTCCGAGAGGATTTTGCATGCCCTTGTCTTAGTTCTGGCAGCGTGCAAGTCCTCAAGGGTGGGTAGGGGGTACCGACAATCCTTTCAGCAGTTTTGATTGTCCGTTGCAGTCGGAGTTTGTCCTTTTTTGTAGCAGCACCAAACCAGACTGTGATGGAAGAACACAGTACTGATTCAATGACTGCTGTGTAGAACTGCCTCAACAGCTCCGGTGGCAGGCCGTGCTTTCTCAGAAGCCGGAGGAAGTACATCCTCTGCTGGGCCTTTTTGAGGACGGAGTTGATGTTGGTCGCCCACTTCAGGTCCTGGGAGATTGCAATTCCCAGGAACTTGAAGGTCTCGACGGTTGACACAAGGCAGCTGGACAACGTGAGGGGCAGCTGTGGCGAAGGATGCCTCCTGAAGTCCACGATCATCTCTACAGTCTTGAGCGTGTTCAGCTCCAGGTTGTGTCGGCCGCACCACAGCTCCAGCCGCTCCGCTTCCTGTCGATATGCAGACTCGTCACCGTCCTTGATGAGGCCGATGACAGTGGTGTCATCTGCAAACTTCAGGAGTTTGACAGTCGGGTTCGCTGAGGTGCAGTCGTTCGTGTAGAGAGAGAAGAGCAGCGGAGAGAGGACACAACCTTGGGGCGCCCCAGTGCTGATGCTGCGTGTGGATGAGGTGGCCTCCCCCAGCCTGACCTGCTGTGTCCTGCCCGTCAGAAAGCTGTAAATCCACTGGCAGATGGCAGGTGAGACGCTGAGCTGGAGAATCTTGGATGAAAGGAGTTCAGGGATGATGGTGTTGAACGCTGAGCTGAAGTCGACGAACAGGATCCTCGCGTAGGTCCCTGCACTGTCGAGGTGTTCTAGGATGAAGTGCAGTCCCATGTTGACTGCATCATCCGCAGATCTGTTCGCTTGGTAGGCAAACTGCAGGGGGTCCAGCAGGGACCTGTGACACTCTTGAGGTGGTCCAGCACAAGACGTTCAAAGGACTTCATGACCACAGATGTCAAAGCGACAGGCCTGTAGTCATTCAGACCCGAGATTGCAGGTTTCTTGGGGACTGGGATGATGGTGGAGCGTTTGAAACAGGATGGAACTTCGCACAGTTCCAGAGATCTGTTGAAGATCTGAGTGAAGACTGGAGCGAGCTGGTCCACGCAGACTTTGAGGCAGGATGGGGACACGTGGTCCGGCCCTGCCGCTTTGTTAATCTTTTGTTGTTTGAAGATGCGTCTCACATCCTGTTCATGGATGGTTAACGCAGAGGTCAGAGGTGTGATTGTGGTCGCGGGTGCGGCCGGGTTGGTGTGTGGTGTGAAACTGTCCTTTTCAAATCTGCAGTAGAAGGTATTCAAGTTGTTGGCTAGTGTGCTATTGTTCTCAGCTTGGGGGGATCGTCGCTTGTAATTAGTCAGCGATTGGAATGCATGCCAGACTGATTTAGAGTCGTTTGCTCTAAACTGTTTTTCCAACTTTGCTGTATAGATCCTCTTTGCAATGTTAATTTCTTTGGTCAGCTGGTTTCTAGCTCGATTATACAGGGCCCTCTCCCCGCTCTGATATGCATCCTCCTTAGCTTGGCGAAGCTGCTTAAGTTTAGCAGTGAACCACGGCTTATTGTTGTTGAATGTGCGAAATGATTTTGTTGGTACACAGACCTCTTCACAGAAACTGATATAGGATATAGGATATTGTCTTTGTTTTTGTGTTTTTCGTCCGTCTTTGGAGACCTTACACGACTCACTTACACAAGGGGAGACCTGCTAACCATCAAGGAGTCTACGCCGGACTTTCTGTCACCAACTTTCGAATATCCGCTCAGTTTTTTCCCCGAGTTACTCACCGGAGCGGCGTCCGCGGTTTTCGGCGCATGGAGACGGAAGCGGCGCCACAGAGGGAACCGAGCCGGCATTCAGGTGAAACTCCGCAAGAGAGGACACAGATTGGCGTTCCCGTCGATCCACCTCGCGAATGTACGCTCCCTACCCAACAAAATGGACGAGCTTCATCTTCTGTTAAAGACCAGTAAAGACTTCGGACGTTCCGCGGCCATGTGCTTCACGGAGACCTGGCATTGCGACGCTGTACCCGATGCCGGCGTTATGCTTCCCGGTTTCCACATTCATCGAGCGGACAGCGACATGGAATCATCGGGGAAAACAAAGGGCGGCGGGATATGCCTCTATATCAACGAAAAATGGTGTACGGACGTCATGGTGCTCAGCACACACTGCAGCCCGCATTTGGAGTCGCTATTCTTAAACTGTAAACCATTCTACTCGCCACATGAGTTCGCATCATTCATACTGGCTGGAGTCTATATAACGCCTCAAGCTAACACGAATGCCGCATTGCTAACACTCGCCGATCAAGTCAACGAAATTGAAAAAAAACACCCCGACTCACCCCTCATTATTCTCGGGGACTTTAAGAAAGCTAAACTCAACCACGAACTCCCTAAATACAAGCAGCACATCGACTGTCCTACCAGGGAAAATAATACTTTAGACCACTGCTACACCACGGTAGAAAACGCATACCGTGCTATACCTCGTGCAGCCCTGGGCTCGTCTGATCACTGCTTAATTCACTTAATACCGACGTACAGGCAAGAACTTAAATCTGCGAAGCCTACAGTGAAAACAGTCAAAAAGTGGACAAATGAAGCCAAGATGGAACTTCAAAGCTGTTTAGACTGCACAGACTGGAGTGTCTTTGAAAATTCAGCTGGCAGCCTGGATGAATATACGGACACTGTCACATCCGATATCAGTTTCTGTGAAGAGGTCTGTGTACCAACAAAATCATTTCGCACATTCAACAACAATAAGCCGTGGTTCACTGCTAAACTTAAGCAGCTTCGCCAAGCTAAGGAGAACGCATATCAGAGCGGGGACAGGGCCCTGTATAATTGAGCTAGAAACCAGCTGACTAAAGAAATTAACATTGCAAAGAGGATCTATACAGCAAAGTTGGAAAAACAGTTTAGCGCAAACGACTCTAAATCAGTCTGGCATGCATTCCAATCGCTGACTAATTACAAGCGACGATCCCCCCAAGCTGAGAACAATAGCACACTAGCCAACGACTTGAATACCTTCTACTGCAGATTTGAAAAGGACAGTTTCACACCACACCGCTACCTCTCTCTCGTTACATTACAACACACTGATTTTGATAGAAATTACTGGCTGAAACACTGCATATTTTTTGTTTGATACATATCATTACAGATACATGCCCAGATCTCCTTATTAACATATAGTTGCATTACACTTGGTCGCACGGACACAACAAACGCACAAAATATCAACACAGGGTACATTCGGAAATTCAGTCCGACACGCTCACCTTGCCCTGAGATTGTGGTACTCAGAGACAGAGCGAGGTCCCTTTTCTATAACTTTACGAATGAACGTGTTGGCTATTGCCAGGGATACGTCAGTAACTATAAACTATATGTTTATAAAAAGGTCTGGGTGTATATCTGTAATGGGAAGTATCGAACAAAAGTGTATGCAGTGTTCTGTAAGCATACAGCCAGTAGTTTCTATCTGTGTTTTGGACATACTTGGCAAATAAAGATGATTCTGATTCTGACAATAGTTTCTCACAGCATTGTGTTCAATGGGCTAAAATTAGTAATATTTTCACTTTTGTGATCACAACAAAAACATATTTTCCACTCCATTCTTAGTAAGAGGTCGACAATTTGTTTTCATTTCTTGTTGAGATTTATTGTACAAGATTCAAACAAGATTTCTTATAAATTACTGCAATGAAATACACAAACACACAAATCTGCACAGCATGTGGATAAAATGACCTCTTCAACCCTCTACATTGTCTGAACATACTTGGCACTGCCACGCCATCTCCTTGATGCATTTGCCACGTGTACTTGTAGCAATCAACAGAGCGCACAGTGACGTGATTGTTCTTTCACTGAAAGCTGTTCTTCACGCCACACTGTCATTTTTTGCCTTCTCTGTGTCTCCAGTCGGCCTCTCTTTTCTGGTGGCGGTGAAGTCTCCTCATCTGTAGGGTGATCATATTTTTTAGATGTGAGGAATGGAATATGATGTGAGCTATAAAAACCTCAACCAAGGTTAGAAATCTACGCAAAGATATCATTTGAATTATAATTCCAAAACATCAAGTATGCTTCTTCTGTATTGATTTAGCATTTTGTCTTTTCCTAAAACACAACTGCCATAATCAGCAAATGAAAATAGGATGTTTTGGAAATCTTACGAGAAGAAATTTCTGAGTCTGAACTCAGCTCAAGGGCAATGTCTTCTCCATCGGAGTCGCAAGGGTGGACTTGGTTCAGGATCAAACCAAAGCCTGCTAAGTGTTGTAGACTTTCTGCATCATTGTTTCCTAGTTGACTGAGTAAGTGAACTCCTATGTGCCGTGAGCAAGCTATTTATCCATCTCGGGTCTATTGTTCAGTCATCATTGACGCCGACACCGACCCCTTCCTCTACACCAAACCCAGTCGGCCTGCTTTATTATTTTGTTGTTTTCACCAGGATTTTCTGTGTTTATTTATATAGCACACTTGGTCATGGGTGTGTGTTCCGGTTTTTGTCTTCCCCCTGTTTCATACACACCTGCTCCTGAGAGCATCTTCACCACCTGTGCCTCGTTCACCCTAATTACCCCTTGCATTTAACCTCGTATCTCATTCTCATTCAGTGGTCTCAGTGGGGTTTAATTTCTGGTTAAATGAAGGTATTGATTGTTTGGTTATTGTCACTGTTACAGTAACAATGAAAAGTCCATTTGGGATCCCTTCATAAATCGCACTGAAGTAAAATAAAAAGCATGAGTGAACTACAAAAAACACAGCTATGCACAAGGAAATTATTTACAAGTTGGAGGATGTCTATTGTAAGATCATTTGCAAAAATGACAGAAAAGAATGTCAATGGGAACAAGTGAAATGTGAAAAGTAACATTTATGTTAATGGTCCGATGTTAATTACAAATCATTTCCATTGCATGTGTTCCTGTGGAGAATGCCATCCACAGCTGGCAGGGGTGGAGAGTGTCTGTTGCCAGGAGTTGTCAGCAGTCGCAGAAAAGTTGACTGTTGGAATGAGTCGCATCATTGAACATGAAGGATTTGAAGCCAACTGTCTAAATCGGTATGTGCTGAAAACCAGCTTCTGGGAGTACATACAGAAAAATGGCCCAATCGGTGATAAAGACCCAGTAAATAAGTTTTTCAGCGAGAAGATGAGGTAGACCCGTGGTTCTCAAACTAACAAACTACACCAAGTTCCACCATAAAAAAAATACTTGGCTCTCCAAGTACCACCATAATGACCAGCATTAAAACACAGTAGTGTTTTGAGTGTTCATCAAATAGACAAGGCAGAAATTTTATTCCTAAAGCGTATTTTTAATATTAATTCTAATTATATTATGGGGTACCGAACCCCCTGATACGGGCTGTACGACCGGTGTCAGAGTTTGGTCCGCATTGCCGGCAGTAAGACGGACTCGTTTCCGGTGAGGGTTGTACTCCTTTGGACAAGGCTGTCCTTTGTCACAGATTCTTTTATGGACAGAATTTCGAGGCGCAGTCGAGGCGTAGAGGGGGTCCGGTTTGGTGGCCTCAGTATTGCATCTCTGCTTTTTGCAGTTCGCAGCAGAGTGTGAAGCGGCTGGGATGAGAATCATCCATCCATCCATTTTCTGAGCCGCTTATCCTCACAAGGGTCGCGGGCGTGCTGGAGCCTATCCCAGCTATCATCGGGCAAGAGGCAGGGTACACCCTGAACTGGTTGCCAGCCGATCACAGGCCACATAGAAACAAACAACCATTCGCACTCACATTCACAATTTAAGGGCAATTTAGAGTCTTCAATCAACCTACCATGGGATGTGGGAGGAAACCGGAGTTCCCGTAGAAAACCCAAAGAAGGCACGGGGAGAACATGCAAACTCTACACAGGCGGGGCCGGGGATTGAACCCCAGTCCTTAGAACTGTGAGGCAGACGCTCTAACCAGTCGCCCACCGTGCCGCCGGGATGACAATCAGCACCTCCAAATCTGTCGGAAAAGGGTGGCGTGCCCTCTCAGTCGGGGATGAGATCCTGCCCCAAGTGGAGGAGTTCAAGTATCTTGGGGTCTTGTTCACGAGTGAGCAAAGAATGGAACGAGAGATCGACAGGCGGATCGGTGCAGCGTCTGCAGTGATGCGGACTTCGTATCGGTCCGTTGTGGTAAAGAAGGAGCTAAGCCGAAAGGCGAAGCTCTCAATTTACTGGTCGATCTACGTTCCTACCCTCACCTATGGTCACGAGCTGTGGGTCGTGACTGAAAGAACAAGATCCCAGATACAAGCGGCCGAAATGAGTTTCCTCCGCAGGGTGTCCGGGCTCTTCCTTAGAGATAGGGTGAGAAGCTTGGTCACTTGGGAGGAGCTCAGAGTAGAGCCGCTGCTCCTCCACATTTAGAAGAGCCAGATGAGGTGACTGGTGCATCTGATTTGGATGCCTCCCTGACGCCTCCCTGGTGAGGTGCTCTGGGCACGTCCCACCTGGAGAAGACCCTGGGGACGACCCAGGACACGCTAGAGAGACTGCGTCTCTCGGCTGGCCTGTGAACGCCTCGGGATCCCACCGGAAGAGCTGAATGACCTGTGGGTCGTGACCGAAAGAACAAGATCCCGGATACAAGCAGCCGAAATGAGTTTCCTCCGCAGGGTGTCCGGGCTCTCCCTTAGAGATAGGGTAAGAAGCTCATTCATCCGGGAGCATCTCAGAGTAGAGCCGCTGCTCCTTCACATCGAGAGGAGCCAGATGAGGTGGCTGGGCCATCTGATTCGGATGCCTCCCGGACGCCTCCTGGTGTGGTGTTCCGGGCATGTCCCACCGGGAGGAGACCCCGGGGACGACCCAGGACACGCTGGAGAGACTACATCCTTCGGTTGGCCTGGGAACGCCTCGGGATCCCCCCGGAAGAGCTGGATGAAGTGGCTGGGGAGAGGGAAGCCTTGGCCTACTGCCCCCGCGACCCAACCTCGGATAAGCGGCAGAAAATGGATGGATGGATGGATTCTAAAAATATTCGACAGTGACAGCTGTATAACCAAGTTTAGAGTTGAGACAAATTTAGCACATTTCATTTGCTCCTCAAACACATGAGCAATGTCCATTGTGGCTGTGTGGAACTGTATATTTAGTTTCACCGCTAATGTACAGTACCTTTCTTTCATTGTCTTGTGTGAGAAATGGGAGGCCTTTGGAGCGAAGTATAGCACTACTTCATGGTAGGCTTCAAGGCTTGATGTTTGTTGAATAGGCGATAAGTTGCCAATGTCTTTGAGCAGCATCTTATTATTTAGTATTATTAGCAGTTACTTATCTGCTTTTGATCCTGGAACGCATCAATGGACAGAATTAAGAGAAGTAGCATCTCGGAATCATCTTTCAATAAGTTCATTTGATTCACTTTACGTTTTATGAGCCATTCTCTTTCCTCTACCAGTTCATCATGCAGACATTCTGTAAATGCGTCACCATGGCCCTTGTGAATGTTCACGACATGGTTGGCAATCCACTTCTGCCGACATTCATCACTGTTCCCTTTGCTTGATGCTGTTGAGCAATAAATGTGATTGATGATGGACTGCGACCATTTCAACGAAAAACTGAAACATGCATGGACAATCATAAAAGTGACAAACGCAGAGCTAAGACTACCTTTTGTGACATGCCAAACATCAAACCAGTGGCAAAGGTTTATGGGTTTCCCTCAGAAATTTCCTAATTTGAGAGTGCCGTTCTTTCACAATGTTTTTCATGGTGACACCTTTCCTCTGTAACAAGGCAAGGCACCTCTTCAAGCCCTCCAACCCCATGGCATGGGAGTTCTTCATGGGAAATGGGAATTATTTGCACAATATATGAATACACAAAACATTTGGCCTGACTACTAGCTTGTTCCCGAGAAATGTCATTGCAAAGATTATTTACCTGTACCAATTGGGTGTCCAAGATCTGTGTGTCTTCAAGGTTCATAACAGTGTATGAACCATATTTGGCCGTGTGCCCAGAAGAGCAGCATCGCGCATCACCACCAAAGGGTTAGCTGTTTTCCCTGAACTACCCCCAGAAGGGAAGATTGTTGACATTCCCACACAAGGTTGATGGTTGGAAGCAGGTAAGCATTCTGAATATAACAGAATGTCCTCTTTGAAAGTCATTATGTTCACACTTTTGAGCACATCTATCACTTTCACTGGACTGCAGCCGCTAAAAAGGATGGCACTGGCACCCAGCAAGAGGCATACAACCTGACATTGGTTGGCTGTACCATTCTTTGAGGTGACCATGTCTGCATGTTGCTTTGAACATGGCAAGGCTTCCTCTAATATTTTTAATAGCCACCAGGCATGGACTGGAACAGACAGCACAGATTGGCAGGAGTGCTCCAAGGCACCATTAAAAAAACAACAAACGTCCACATTCGAATAGGGTTTCCATTAACGATGGACTCCTTCTCCTTCAAGGAAATGCTGTAAAAATCAAGTGTGAAGTGTGAATCATTTTGTCTTGCGCCAGTTCTACAGGATAAGAACAACCAAGAGCTGTATCTGTAACTTACAATGGTGAAAAGAATAAACAAGTATATTTACAGTATAAAAAAAAAACGTTCGACTTTCTAGTTGTATTTGCAAGCTTCCTTCATTAATGACCATTTTTCTTCAGTGTCGTCATCATTATCCTCATCAGATTCATCCTCATCACCAGGAGAATAGTCCTCATCTTCGACATCTCTGTCTAACATGGAATCATCCAGCTCTGTGTTCATATCTAACAGGCCATCATCTAGCAATGTTCACTGCACACCAGCATGCACATACGAAGGGCCTACGTCTTCTGCCCAGTTAGTTTGTGTCATCTTGGAGACTGCTCCCACAGCTGGGTCACACTGAACTTTTTTATGCCTCTGGCTCACTGTCGATGTGACTTGGGTCCCATAATGTCGCTTATACTGAAAATGTGAAAACTTTGTGTGAGTGAGGAGGTAATGATTGCAATGATTTGAGGGAGTGATCAAAGCACTTGATAAATACAGTATATTATATTCCAACTCACCCATGATGTTTGAGTACTGACTGGCTTATTGTCAACCATAGCCTGGATACACACATAGTTGCGAATTGATTGTGGTAGAATTTCAATGACGTCCATGGCAATATTAGCATCATTTGATGTGACATTCTGGTTGTCATATATTGCTCTCGCTCTGAGTAACTCAGGCACCATCTGGAATAATCGTGATGCAAGATTAACCACTTTATTTGTGAATAAGTACACAACCCCTTGATGAGTCTGACTGTGCATCAGGATTTTTAGGCTTGAGTTTGATACACACAGGAAATGTACCTAACTGCAAATGATTTGAATCATCCATCCATCCATTTTCTGAGCCGCTTCTCCTCACTAGGCTCGCGGTCGTGCTGGAGCCTATCCCAGCTATCATCAGGCAGGAGGCGGGGTACACCCTGAACTGGTCGCCAGCCAATCGTAGGGCACATACAAACAAACAACCATTTGCACTCACAGTCACACCTACGGGCAATTTAGAGTCTCCAATTAATGCATGTTTTTGGGATGTGGGAGAAAACCGGAGTGCCCGGAGAAAACCCACGCAGGCACGGGAATAACATGCAAACTCCACACAGGCGGGGCCGGGGATTGAACCCTGGTCCTCAGAACTGTGAGGCTGACGCTCTAACCAGTCGCCCACCGTTCCACCTTGTAGTCTTACCGTTGTGCTAAAAAAATATTGGCACCCCTGCGGTGCCAATGCAGACACATAATGCTTTTTTTTGTTGACTGTCTGACATTAAATAAGACTAAACTTGTCCTGTTTTAGGATTACCAAAATTATGTCTATTCGCTAAATGCCAGAATAGTGAGAGGATTCTTTTGTTACAATAAAATATAACAGGCATGCTCATGTGGTCAGACAGTTGAGGAAAAAAGGTCATGGCTAGAAATAATGGCACCCCAGGGGTGCCAATATTTTTTAGCATGACTATACGTATTATATATTAATATATTTCAGTGACACGGCACAAGCTTTTACATAGTATGCAGTATTCCTATACATTGTGTGCCCCTCGCTCGAGTAGCTTTATAACACGCCACAAAGAAAGTCTTAGCCATGTCTGTTGGCTTGTCATATAGGCACTTTTTTCTCCACTGCCCAGTGCATAATAACCATAATAGAGTTGTAGGTATATGCAAGGAAATCCTCACCTCTTGTCTCCACCGCTTCACAGCTGCGAGATTTAGTTCTCTTCCTGGCAGTTACATATGTAATAGTTGGCACCGCAGCTGGTTTCAGCCTCTGCCTAACTACACCTGTGTATCTAATGCTTTCTCAAAAGACGCCATTTCGAAGTGATCAGCACAGAGTTTGGAATACTTGCTAGGCACCCATAGCTGACCACATTTCTTACCCTATCGATTGACTTTCCCTATCCACTGGTCACATATTCATTTTTCACTTGGAAAGCCAAAAAAACCTCTTCCCACTGCCTGAACCACTTGTACAACCAAATGCCACACAATAAACCATCGTGAAATTGCTAAATCATACGACAACAAATATACAAGGATGGAACAACAGCATGGAAAATAGCACACACGGCCGAAATAGACAGCGCCGGATAGAGCCGAAGACAAGGCGTATATCTGCTATATAATCATTTCGAAATGGCAGATGTGGTTTGCAAAGGGGTTCAAGAGTTATCAAGAAAATTTTAAACAGCTTTGTCCTCTGAACTTTAAAGTTTTACTCTGCCGTGAAAAGGTATTGGCCCCCTGCATAGTTTCCCCACTTTATTTATGTTTATGATCATCAAACAAATGTAAACATCACACAAATATAACCCAAGTGAACTGCTGTTTTTAAATGGTGAGTTGATTTATTAAGGGAAAAAAAACTTCTAAGTTACCTGGCACTGTGTGAAAAAGTAATTACCCCCTTGTTAAATCATGACTTAATTGTGGCTAATCACTATTTTTAGTTCATTTTCACTGGTCACACCCAAACCTGATTACCTCCAGACCTGTTCAATCAAGAAATCACTAAAACAGAATCCGTCCCAACAAAATCAAGTCGGACAAAAAAATCTAAAAAAGCTGCAACAAAATGACACGAGCCAAAGAAATTCCAGAACAGTTAAGAAATAAATTGACATCTATCAATCTGGAAAGGGTTACAAAAGCCATTTTAAAGCTTTAGTATTTCAGCGAAGCATAGGGAGAGCCATTATCCTCACATGGAGAAAACATGGAACAGTGGTGAACCTTCCCAGGAGTGGCCGGCCTACAAAGATTACCCCAAGAAGAGAGCAATAACTCATCCAGGAGGCCACAGAGGAACTCATGACAACTTCTAAAGAACTGCATGCCTCCCTTGCCTCAGTTAAGGTCAGTGTTCATGACACAACAATAAGGAAGACACTGGGCAAAAATGGCATCCATGGCAGAGTTCCAAGGCGAAAACCACGCTGACCAAAATGAACATAAAGGCTCATCTTACTTTTGCAAAAAACAACAACAACAACAACAAACATCTGAATGATTCCCAAGACTTTTGGGAGAATATTATCAGGACTGACGAGATGAAAGTTGAGCTTTTTGGAAGGTGTGTTTCTCGTTACATCTGGCATAAATGTAACACAGCATTTCAGAAAAAGAGCATCTTACCAACAGTCCAACATGGCGGTAGTAGTGTGATGGTCTTGGGCTGCTTCCTCCTTCAGGACCTGGACAACTGTGATTGATGGAACCATGAATACTGCTCTTTATCAGAAATTCTTGAAGGAGAATGTTCAGCCATCAGTTTTTTTTTACCTCAAGCTGAAGCACACTAGGGTTCTGCAGCAGGATAGCGATCCAAAACACACCAGCAAATCAACTTCTGAATGGCTTCAAAAAAACAAAATGAAGATTTTGGAGTGGCCTAGTCAAAGTCCAGACTTGAATCGGATTGAAATGCTGTGGCATGACCTTAAAAAGGCTGTTCATGCTCGAAAGCCCTCCATTTTTGCTGAATTCAAACAATTCTGCAAGGAAGAGTGGGCCAAAATATCTCCACAGAGATGTGAAAGACTCATTGCCAGTTTTAGAAAATGCTTAATTTAAGCTGTTGCTGCTGAGGATGGCCCAACCAGTTCTTAGGTTTAGGGGGCCATTACTGAAGCACTAGCACTGTTTCCTATGACAGCAATAAAAGTTCAAAAAAGTCTGTATGGTCATTCAAGTGTTTTGTTCATCCATCCATCCATTTTCTGAGCCGCTTCTCCTCACTAAGGTCGCGGGCGTGCTGGAGCCTATCCCAGCTATCATCGGACAGGAGGCGGGGTACACCCTGAACTGGTTGCCAGCCAATCGCAGGGCACATACAAACAAACAACCATTCACACTCACAGTCACAGTCACACCTACGGGCAATTTAGAGTCTCCAATTAATGCATGTTTTTGGGATGTGGGAGGAAACCGGAGTGCCCGGAGAAAACCCACGCAGGCACGGGGAGAACATGCAAACTCCACACAGGCGGGGTCGGGGATTGAACCCTGGTCCTCAGAACTGTGAGGCTGATGCTTTTACCAGTCGATCACCGTGCTCCTTCCTACTTTGCAAAGGATCATGGTGTGTGAATTCAGAAATATTGTTTTGTCTGTGTGTGTGTGTGTGTGTGTGGTGTTTTTTAAGGAAAACCTTTAAAGATAATGGTTTGTCATTTGGGGACTTGTATGGTTGACTTGTGTAGTATATTTCAATAGTACTGAAACCAGACTTCCTTTGGGAGGGTCAAAGGGTGGAAGACCGGTATTCACTCAAACTGTCTTTTCTTTGTACGTCTAAATCCCAGGACATCCTTAAATCAGTTATATGGATAGTGGGGTCTCCGGCTAGCCCTTGACCGAAACCTGACCGGTATTTACAACCGGGGTCAGGTCATCAGAGAGGACTGGTTTTCATTATCGCAACCAAGGGCCCCAAGGAGGGGGGAAATTGACAGAGTAAAGAGACACCCGCAGGGGAGTGAAAGTCCAAATATGGTCATGAGGAACGGGTGCACCAAGGAGGGGCTAATTCCACGCCCAGAGAATTAAACCTTGATAAACTGAGATCCAGGGGGGTTTTCGGGGGCTGTTTCATCGTTCTGGCAATGTAGCAGCTGCTATGACACTAAGGCCTGTTCAATAAATCGAACTAGCCCAAACGCCAAGTGTCTCGAAGTCTTCATTCACCCCATGCCAGACGGAAGTCGGAGTCCTACCGGGAGACCAACGACTCGGAAGCACAGGTGGAAGAAATTAACCACACTTGCCAAAATACTCTCACTCTCCAAATCTCTATCTCCTCACAACCCCATTTTGAAGCATAATGATGCATTTTATACAGCTAGTATGGCGCCAAACCACTCAAATCTGTCAAACCTGTCATTGGCTCAGAATGCGTTGAAATGCCATGAGCCAATGAAAAGCTTTGAAACGTTTTAAAGGAATGAAGCGCGAAGCGAAACAGCGATGACGTTCGAAGCTTCAAACGTCATCTGTCACGTGACACTAGTGTTTTGATACAAGCTCCGACACAGCATTTCGAATCACTCCGCTTCAGGAAGAGTGACACAAGCTCCAAAGCCTTGGTATCATTTGCCCATCACTAAATACAAGGAAACACAAGCAGAGCGAAGAGACTAGAAAGGATAAACAGATTGAATATGATGAAAGAAACCAAACAAGGATACACATTGGACCTCCTATTCGAGAGGTGGCTGGAGTCAACTCAGACTCCCTGAGGAACTTAATGGACACAGGAGCGACGTGGCTTCATTTCTCCTTGACGGGTAAGTATCACATACTTGTATTTTTAATTGATTGTGCATTCCCCCAAAATATAACTTCAAACCGATAGCATTAGTGTTATATAGACGCGGTAGTGTGCGGCACGAACTAGTTCAGCCAAATAGCATTGCTTGCTAACAATACAGTAGCTAGCATTGTGACAAGCCAGAGCTGCTATGTCGGAATGACTTTGGGTACGTTCGAAAATTCAATGTGACTGTCTCACTGCTCTCCGAGAGTGCAGTGTTCAGAGAGGCAAAGCACACTCCATTTTCTATGAATTTATGAAAGAGCGTGTTGGCCATTGGCAGTGACACGTCAGTGCGTCCGCTATATTGAATGTGTCAGTTCTGCCTATAAACATCCGGCCTCTCTGTCTCCTTAGGCTTCTTTATACTCACGCGGACGGCGACCGCGCTGACGTCACTGCGGCTGTCCCACGCGTAGTTTGCCTTTATGCTCGAGCGCAACCCACGCGCGCTGTTTTGAAAGTGTGCTGCAGTTCTCCTCCAAGTCTGGGGTGTCGCTATGCCTGGTATTGGATAGGACACCAAAGGGTGGCGTTTCCTCTGCATTTTTTTTGCCATTTCCGGTAGCTGTTTTTCCTTTCCTTTCAGTAACAAGGAACAAAGCAACAACAATGGGGAGCACAACAAAACAAATGGACCTAGATGACCAGATGATACATTTAATTATGCTGCAAAATCGATCGAGAAGGCAGCGACGTAGATGGTATGTAGAACCAAGGGGCACGCTGGTATGTCATCACAGCATGTGACCAAAACGGACCAATCACGAGAGATGATCTCCGCGGCGTTCGACGCGCAGCAACTATTTTTGTCGGGTGCGCGGCAAGCTACACAGAGGTGCTGCGCGGGGCAATTCGTCGGTCACGTGATGCAATGTTGGCGTTGTCGGCCGCGGGAGTATAAAGAGGCCTTAATACTTGAGCGCAACCCACGTGTGCAGTTTTGAAAATGTACTGCAGTTAACCTCCAAGTCGGGGGTGTTGCTACGGCTGGTATTGGCTACGACACCACAGGGTGGAATTTGCTCTGCATTTTTTGGGCCATTTCCGGTAACCATTTTTACATTCCTTTCAGTAACAAGGAACAAAGCAACAACAATGGCGACCGTGGAACAGTGTCTGCGAGAACAAATGGACCTAGATGACCAGATGATATGTTTAATTATGCTGCAAAATCGACGGAGAAGGTGCCGGCAGAGATGGTATGTAGAACCAAGGGGCACGCTGAGTACATCATCACAGCATGTGACTAAAACGGACCAATCACAAGAGATTATCTCCGCGGCGTTCGATGCGCAGCAACTATTTTTGATCATCTGATCAAGTTAAGTGACAAGTGAACATACATTTTTGCTATCAAGCAAGGTAGCAGAAGTGTAAAAATGTACCACGTCACAAAAGCTGCTTAGGTGTTTTATAAAAACAAGCCAGCAAACATGTTAACTGACCAGAAATATTTTTTTGTCCTCGGCTTACTTGTTCTTTACCTAAACTCTTTGGGGTTTCGTCACTCTGTTGTTGATCAGTATGACCACACTACTTGCCTCTGCATTGTTTTCTCAGATCCACTGCGGAGCTGGAATTATTACCGTCACAAATTCAGAGTGCCATGGTGAGCAAAAGGTACAGTATAACCCATGGCGCCTCTGCAACTGTCAATTTTGCGCTGTTCTTGTCCTTTATAAATAAACCAATACAAATAAAATGGAATTACAGGTTGTCTGTCACAAGTGGCCTGCTGTAGATTAAAACAGCTAAGGCCTGATGTTCTACTTAGGTGTTGCAAACTCACCTCAGCAGAGGCCAAAGTGAGTTTTACTTCCACCTTATGGCTGTCTCAAGAAACCATACAAATAGTGTAATGTAATTACAAACATCCATGCTTCATGACATTACTGAGTAAATACATTTCTTTAAATTTCTCAATGATGTCAGGTCTATTTGTAGTAATCAGGAAGCCGCAGGGCATGAGAAGGGAGCCCCAATGCCAAGCAGTCATCCAGCCCAGGGGGACACCGCCATGCAGCTAAGTGGGAACCCACCTCCCCCCCTGTTGCACTGCTGCCCAAAAGCCAAACCCACCCCCCCACGACCCACCGTCCCCCAGAGGTGGGTGTATGAGGTGCAATAAAACGTGGGGATGAGTGTGTGTGATGCATTTAAAATCCAGGGGGGCAGGCAGGGGCGCAGGGTGCACGGACTGGGAAACAGCACAGATGTGCTGAAACCTGGTCTGACACCCACACCTTCTTGACCCCATACCAGTCCCCCAGGAACCCTTTGATATGTATATGTGCCCAGATGTGATTAGTGAGAAAAATCTATACAGTGAGTGGTGTGAGCATGTGCTAAGTGAGTGATTAAGAGGCATGGCTCCTGCAGGTCGGGCCCATCAGGCCGGACAACCACCGACGAAGAGGGCCGCCTCACCCAGACCCGCAGCACCGACCTCCGGGAAAAAAATGGGAGTTTTGGGAGTTTGATGTTGTTGTGGTCTATTTGTTCCAATTCTAGCCAAGAATCATCAGAATCCGAATCATCTTTATTTAGGCCACTGAGCAAAAAAGGGTTGCTAGTTATCTGGTAATCCCGGTACAATTATTTTCTTTTGACAACTGTGCAAAAAGATGCAGAGTCCTCTCTTACTCAGAGCAGTTTGAATGACTACTATAGCAATAGCCCGGTGCAATGACCATTGTGCAAAGGGCGCCAAGACAAGGAGTGTATGCAGTTTAAAGTGACTAGTAGTGCGATAATCTGGGACAATGTTGATTGTGCAAATGTTGCAGATACTCCTCAGTCAGTGTGCAAGTGGTGCAGATGCTACTCTGGCATGACTGGCCAGTATTGGTCAACAACAGATATGCAAATAGTGCAGCGTGGAGAGACTGCTACAGTGAGTGCACGAGTAATGTATAATTGGCCTGACAGAAATGTGACAACAAACTCAAGACAAAAAAAAATGGCAGCATGTTGCAATGGAACTGTAGGTTAGCTGTTTAAGAAGTTGATCGCAAGAGGGAAGAAGCTGTTGGAATGTCTGCTAGTTTTCGTTTGCATTGATCAGCGCCTACCTGAGGGAAGGAGCTGGAAGACCTGGTGACCAGGATGTGGAGGGTCCGAGAGGATTTGGCATGCTCTTGTCTGAGTTCTGGCAGCGTGCAAGTCCTCAAGGGTGGGTAGGGGGGTACCGACAATCTTTTCAGCAGTTTTGATTGTCCGTTGCAGTCGGAGTTTGTCCTTTTTTGTAGCAGCACCAAACCAGACTGTGATGGAAGAACACAGGACTGATTTGATGACCGCTGTGTAGAACTGCCCCAGCAGCTCCTGTGGCAGGCTGTGCTTCCTCAGAAGCCCCAGGAAGTACATCCTCTGCTGGGCCTTTTTGAGGACGGAGTTGATGTTGATCGCCCACTTCAGGTCCTGAGAGACTGTATTTCCCAGGAACTTGAAGGTCTCGATGGTTGACACAAGGCAGCTGGACAGCGTGAGGGGCAGCTGTGGCGAGGGATGCCTCCTGAAGTCCACGATCATCTCTACAGTCTTGAGCCTGTTCAGCTCCAGGTTGTGTCGGCCGCACCACAGCTCCAGCCACTCCACTTCCTGTCGATATGCAGACTCGTCTTTGATGAGGCTGATGACAGTGGTGTCATCTGCAAACTTCAGGAGTTTGACAGCCGGGTGCATTGAGGTGCAGCGTTCGTGTAGAGAGAGAAGAGCAGTGGAGAGAGGACATAAACTTGGGGTGCCCCAGTGCTGATGCTGCGTGTGGATGAGGTGGTCTCCCCCAGCGTGACCTGCTGTGTCCTGCCCGTCAGAAAGCTGTAAATCCACTGGCAGATGGCATTTGGAGAAGCTTGGTTAGAAAGGAGTTCAGGGATGATGGTGTTGAACGCTGAGCTGAAGTCCACGAACAGGATCCTCACGTAGGTCCCTGCACTGTCAAGGTGTTCTAGGATGAAGTGCAGTCCCATATTGACTGCATCAACAATTTAGATGAGGATTGTTCTAAATTTGCCAACAAAATACAAAAAATTATTATACAATTTACATGGATAATGAATCTAAAAGCTAGAAAGAATGGGCCTCCTTGGTTAAACACATTTATTCTGAAACTGATGAACGCGATCATTCCTTGAAGTTGTCGGTCAAATCAGGATACAATCGACACCACTTTATTTCACTGAGAAATAGGGTAGTGAAAGAAATAAGAAAATCTAAAGCTGACTTTTTCATTACTGCTTTGAATAGTGCGAAGGGAAATTCAAAAATAACCTGGAATTATTTTAAAAAACTATTGGGTGATACACAAAATAAGAAAACAAAACTAATGCAAATTAAATTAAATGGAAACATCCTGACGGAACCTCAAGTGATGGCTGATGCTTTTAACAACTACTTCATTGAATCTTTGTCAGAAATCTCTGCTAAGTTTGCAGTAAAACAAAGGAAGGAATACTCTGCATTGTCTGCAACGCAGTTCTTTACTATTACAAATATTACTGAGACCAAAGTTATCGATTTAATTCATTCACTCAAACCATCTAAGGCAAAGGATGTTTTTGGAATGGACACGAACATGCTCAAAGATCTAGGTTAAACTCTTGCTACTCCTATTGCCTCAATCATTAATCTTTCAATTTCATCTGGTCACTTTCGAAAGGCCTGGAAATCTGCTATTGTTACCCCTGTCTTTAAATCCGGTGACTCAACTTCTCTGAATAGCTACCGACCTAAAAGCATTCTTCCAGTCATTTCCAAAGTTGCAGAAAAATGGGTGTCAGAGCAGATTGTCCATTATTTAAACAGCAGCTCCCCCTCTCTCCACGCCATGCAGTTTGGTTTCAGATCCAAGCATTCCATTGAAATGGCTACATGCCTCTTCATTGAGAAAATAAAATCTTCTCTTGACAAGGGTGGAGTTGTAGGGGCGGTGTTCTTGGACCTCAGGAAAGCTTTCGATACAGTAAATCACTCTGTTCTTCTTACCAAGCTCTCAAAATTTATCTTCTCACGCAAAGCTGTGAGCTGGATTGAATCATGACCGAACACAATCTGTATCAGTTAACAACTGCAGATCAGAGTCTCTTAGGCTAACCTCTGGAGTCCCTCAGGGATCAATATTAGGCCCCCTTTTATTTAGTCTTTATATCAACGATTTGCCCACTGTTTGTTCTGAAGCAGAGTGCGTAATGTATGCAGACGACATGGTTTTCTTTTTTCATGGTCGCTCCAAAGATACTGTTGCTGCTAAACTCACTAATACAATGTCCTGTGTCACAACTTGGTTGCAGGAGTGCTGTCTACAGCTAAACGTTTCTAAAACTGTAGACATGTATTTCACTAAAACAAATAGAGTATCACCTGACCCCGACATACTTGTTAATGGAGAAAAAAATGCAAATTGTCAGCCAATACAAATATCTTGGGTTAATAATATATTCACAGCTTTCCTTTAAAGCCCATATTGACAAATTGTGTAAAAATATCAAATTAAACCTCGCAAATTTTCGTGCAATTCGAAATGAAATGTCAACTGAAGCCGCAAAAATGTACTTACATTCAATGATTCTTAGTCACTTTAACTATTGCATAACCAGTTGGTCCCAGGCTGGTCAGAATGCAAAAAAAACATTGAAAGTTTTGTACAAACAAGTAATTAAAGTGATGGATAAAAAACCAAGGCACTATCATCACTGTGCAATTTTTAAAAAATACAGTCTTTTAACCTGGGACAGTCTTCACATATTTGCAGATTTAAATTTGATTTATAAAGTACTGCATGATTTGGCTCCAGCTCCTCTGGCTGAGTTCATCAGCCAAAGAAACAGCTCTGAGCGTGTCACTCGAGGCTCTGTCAGTGGTGACTGTCTCATTCCTCTGCGCAGGAGCACTTTCAATAAGTCAGCCTGGTCAGTGAGGAGCGCTGGTGAGTGGAACTCAGTACCTGAGGAGGTTAAACTGCTTACAACATACAAGGCCTTCACAAAAAAAACCTGAAAATGTGGCTAGTTAACACCTGTAGCTGCCAACACTTATTTGTGGCATTTCTACCTTTTACTGAAGCCTGTCTGGTCATAGTGGATTATCGACGAGAGTACCTTTTCAAGTCTCGCTGCGAGGGCTTTCGAGGTAATCTTGATATCTACATTAATCAGTGATAAGGGAGATAATAAACCGGGAGAGTGGGGTTGTTACCTGACTTTAGTAATAATTTAATTGAAGCTGTTCATATGGCTACTAATTTGACCTTTATCGTTTATCTCCTTGACTGTTCTGAGAAATGGAAGTGGTAGTATTGGCCAGAAATGTTTAATGAATTCGACGGGGATTCTGTCCGGGCCAGGCGCTCGTCCCGATTGCATATTTTTTTTGTGCGTTCTGTAATTCTGTGATGGTTAAAGGAACATCAAGGCTGTCTTTAATTTGTATAATTTAATTGAGGAATGTTTAGATCCTTAATAAAAGTTTCAATTTCTCTTTGGTCTGGGTTGTTCAAAGATGCGTGTAAGCTACTATAATAATTGTAAAGAAAGTCATTAATTTCTTGCGGTGACTGTGTACAGTTGCCATTTGAATCTTAAATGGCTGTAATTAATGACATTTAATTTTTTTTTAATGTATCTTTATGGCTTGAATTAAATTTTCTAAATGTGAGATTCTTCTGAAGGACACTGCCCGATCAAGATTGGAGTGACACAAGCCAGTGCTGGAATACCGGACAAACCTCTTAGAAGGATGTAATTGAACCATGCATACATCTTGTAATTAAAATGTTTTTAAATACTTTTTAGTTTTATATTTCTTGTTTTAAATATACAATCCATGAACAAGCGTTATAGAGGGCATTGATATTTATGAACTGGAAGGAGATACGAAATGTAACTGACTTTTGAGTGGCAATTGTGAAGGAGCCATTCATTTTCAGTTCTTTATAACAATTGAACAATAGCAAAATAGTAGAGGTAAATGTGCAGACATTCCTGAAAGTAAATTTAAAAAATAAGGTGCAAATCGATCTACAAATATTTGTAAAGTAATATAACATGCACATTTCTACTGGAGCAATTATTTGAAAATATTACATTTGGTTCCTCATTGTCTGCTTTGTGGGAATCATATATAATGTCCTTGGGAATTTTCCACATTACATATTGGTGATAGGTGCCCTTGGTGGAATTGTCTGTTGTTCTCTCCAGGTTCACAGAGATCATCAGCTGTCCGGATGTCATTTCACAGTCATCTGGCTCTGCCTAAAACTCTCTCGTTCAAGATGGTGGCCATGAGGTTTGTCATGTGTCTGCAGTGATGGCAGACACCATTCTGTTGACCAGGAGCTGAAGAGGAGGAGCTTCCCCAGATATCTCGTGGTAGACATCAAAACATGAAGCTGGAGTCACATCGCAGAAATGTATTCATCACAATGTCATTACTCGGTGGAATGGTGGACGACTGGTGAGAGAGTCTGCCTCACAGTTCTGAGGACTGGGGTTCAATCACTGGCCCCGCCTGTGTGGAGTTTGCATGTTCTCCCAATGCCTGTGTGCGTTTTCTCCGGGCACTCCGGTTTCCTCCCACATCCCAAAAACATGCATGGTAGGTTGATTGAAGACTTAGATTTGCCCGCAGGTGTGAATGTGGCTGCGACTGGTTGTTTATATGCGCCCTGCGATTGGCCGGCAACCAGTTTAGGGTGTACCCTGTGATTGGCTGGCAACCAGTTCAGGGTGTACCCCCGCCTCCTACCCGATGATAGCTGGGATAAGCTCCAGCGCTCCTCCGACCCTTGTGGGGATAAATGGCTCAGATGATGGATGGATGGATGTCATTACTCTAAACTCAGCCTGTCAGCTCATTTCTGTAAAGCAGGACATTATTTTGATTAGATTTTGTGTTTGCGATACTGGGTTTCATTCCAAATATTGTATCTATTCTTTCTGATGTCCACATATAAAAGCTATTTAAAGTATTTAAAAAATTCCCTCATACCATCTCAACAAAAATCATCCCTCCATCCATTTTCTGTACCGCTTATCCTCACTAGGGTCGCGGGTGTCCTGGAACCTATCCCAGCTATCTTCAGGCGAGAGGCGGGGTACACCCTGTACGGGTCGCCCAGGCAATCGCAGGGCATCAGCAAAAATCAATGAATACAATAGGCACCATTTTTTTGTTTTCATACTTGTACACATACATTTACATGCAAGGGTGTTAAACATTTTTTTCTCACAAGCCACATTGTAGTTAGAATTTCGCTCCGATGGCATTTAGGACTGGAAATGTTTTTTTTTTAATTGGCTTATATTACCTATGCATACATGACAAATTGATGGATAACTCATTTTGAAAGCGGAAGTCAAGGATAATAGTTCAGCTATGTATCAAGTTACTGTAAAAATGGGTTTGGTAACAATAAATGCTTTTGCAACAGCTCAGCATTTTTTTCACATATGACAATTTGAACGTTTTGGTACAATTTTAGCAAGAATCATGGTATTTGAGACAATTGGCTTTCACCTGAGACTTATAGTCGAACGTGTTTGTGTGCAAATGTGTGCGTGTGTTCAAATCATGTGGCTACTATACAGTGCATAGTGTAACTTCCAGAGATATACTCGGCCAGGGCTTGTCGTCGGCCGGGGTCACCAATAGCCGTGTTATCCTCTTGGGAACTCTGAACAGCAAGGATACACATTCACCGGACATTGCCTTGATACTACAATGTGGAGTCTTGATATTTATAGCTTTTATCAAAGCCGCTGTTGCTGAATGGGGTTAATAATAAATGAAATTTAACGGTCATGCCAATAACTTTCTCTAATGCCACGAGTTTCCCACTTGTATACAGTATGACAATTTTCTGTTTAGTTTTTACTTATCGGTGAAGAACACATGCCGAGAATGGCAATTTTGCTTCTACAAGGTGACCACGGGAAAGCCAGCTGGTGACTTGCAGGTGCACGCCCGCGAGGTGCGTGCATTCATCCAGAGAGGAGGGGCAAGGTAATGAAGTGAGGCTACATTAAAATCTAGCTAGCAGTTCAACACTACACACTGCACCTTTGATGTGACCTATATTTTGTACAACTCAACTTTTTGTACCTTTTTGCGAGGGAAGGTGAAAATAACAGAAATAAACAAACGTGATTGACTTGGACTTGACGTTTAATTTGCTGCCTTGGTCAGGTCACCATTGCAAAAGACATCTTCTGTTTTAACTGGTATTTTACCTGTTTAATAAAGTTTAAATAAAAATAAATCTGGTTGCACAAGCATGCACTCTCTCTTATAGCTGGCATGTGGCTGTGTTCAGAAGTACCTGATGATATTCAAACTCATGATCAACTCCACACACGCCTGCCACCATTTCAGTTTCTAAGTGGAAAAAAACACGGGCATAGGGCTTTACAGAAACATTTGCTTTATCTACTACAATGACTGAATGAAGAAGCTGTTTAATGACCAGACTTATTGATGAAGTGTGTATGAGAGCGAGAACACATCTTACCCAGAAGATGGATGTTTTACAATGACTTATGATCATAAAATAGAGCTAATGTTGCCATATGCACAGCCAAAACAACAACAAAAATAAACTTACCGCAAGGTGTTTTCTCGAGTTAGAAGTGGACTGAAATAACCAAGTTTGGGCTGTGGCAAAACTACATTGCAAGCACTAAGCTGTTGCTTTTTATAGTCTGGATTGTAAACACTTTGTTGGGCGCGGCTGTCACGACTCGCTTGGATTGGCCCGCAAAGCCTCATTAGAAGACTTTGTGTGCGGACATGTGACTTTCTTGTGTCGTTTGATTGGTGAACTTGAGTCAAACGTCTACGGTGGATTAGAGCAATGGTGTGGATGCTGAAGTCGAAAGATAGATCAATTATTGATTGATTATATATATAAAAATTTGTAAAAGAAGGCAGCAGCAGGTGGTAGTGCGTCTGCCTCACAGTTCTGAGGACCCAGGTTCAAATCCGGTGTCGCCTGTGTGGAGTTTGCATGTTCTCGCTGTCCCTGCGTGGGTTTTCCCTCGGTACTCCTCCTACATCCCAAAAACATGAATAGGAAGTTAATTGAAAACTCTAAATTGCCCGTAGGTGTGAATGTGAGTGCGAATGGTTATTTGTTTAGATGTGCCCTGCGATTGGATGGCAACCAGTTCAGGGTGTACCCTGCCTTTCGCCCAGAGTCAGCTGGCATAGGCTCCAGCACGCCTGATACTCTCGTGAGGATAAGGGGTTCAGAAAATGGATGGATATATATAAAGTGTGTGTATATATATATATATATATATATATATATCCATCCATCAATTTTCTGAGCCGCTTATCCTCATGCGGGAGCGCTGGAGCCTATCCCAGCTATCATTGGGCAGGAGGCGGGGTACACCCTGAAGTGGTTGCCAGCCAATCGCAGGGCACATAGAAACAAACAAGCATTCGCACTCACATTCACACCTCCGGGCAATTTAGGGTCTTCAATTAACCTATCATGCATGTTTTTGGGATGTGGGAGGAAACTGGAGTGCCCAGAGAAAACCCACACAGGCACGGGGAGAACATGCAAACTCCACACAGGCGGGACCGGGGATTGAGCACCGGTCCTCAGAACTTTGAGTTCTGGCGAGAGCATGTCTGTTACAACGACAACGGAGATCCCGGAGTGTTGAGCAACAGAAGTTGTACATCAAGCAAAAATGCGAAGGAATTCCATCTACAAAGCTTCAAAAAATAGTGTCCTCAGTTCCCAGACGCTTATTGAGTGTTGTTAAAAGGAAAGGTGATGTAAAACAGTGGTAAACATGCCCCTCCAAGCTTTTTTGGAATGTGTCGCGGGCATCAAATTTAAAATGAGTGAAAAAAACAAACGTGTTTTATCAGTTTGAACATTAAATATCTTGTCTTTGTAGTGTATTCCATTGAATATAGGTTGAATATAATCGGCACATCATTGTATTCTGTTTTTATTTATGTTATACACGTCATCTGTGTGGAGTTTACATGTTCTCCCCGTGCCTGCCTGGGTTTTCTCCGGGCACTCCGGTTTCCTCCCACATCCCAAAAACATGCATTAATTGGAGACTCTAAATTGCCCGTAGGTGTGACTGTTTGTTTGTATGTGCCCTGCGATTGGCTGGCAACCAGTTCAGGGTGTACCCCGCCTCCTGCCCGATGACAGCTGGGATAGGCTCCAGCACGCCCGCGACCCTAGTGAGGAGAAGCGGCTCAGAAAATGGATGGATGGATGGAAAATATATACATTATATATATTTTAAAAATTATAATAATAATTATATATATATATATATATACATATATATATATATATATAAACCCTATATGATTAATGAGGACAAACTAGTCAAAATAATGAGTTTGTATTTTCAGAGTAGTTTGACAAAAAACATACCTGGGTGGAAAACATTTTTAACCAATCCATTCTACACCACTTATCCTATTAAGGTTCGCGGGGCGCTGTAGCCTATCCCAGTTGACGCCCTGAACCGGTCGCCAGTCAGTGCAGAGCACACATAGAGACAAGACAGACAACCATTCAGACTCACATTCTCACCGTCACTGAGTGGGAACTGAATCCACGCTTCCTGCACCGAAGTCAGGCGAATTTACCACTGCACCATCAGCGACCATTTTACTAAAATCTACTTTCAATTTGTAAATCGACCCTAGTGAGGATAAGCGGTCCAGAAAATGGATGGGTGGATGGACAGTCAAATTCAAATACATCTGGACAGCATTCTAAATGTATTACGTTTTCCGTCTTATTACCCTCCAGTCCAACAGAAGGCAGTAGTGAACCGTATTCTTCCACTTGTCCACAACCAAAGCGCTTATTTCAAAGAAGAAATATTTTTCTTCACCGAAGAAGATCCTGACAAAGCGGCTCTGGTCCAAATTTACAAAATACAAAGAACCTTACAACAACGATGTATGCAAGGACTAACACCGGCAGCTCACATGGAGATTTTCCTGACAGAAATGGAGTGAATTATGTGACATCGACAGAGTCTTTCGGCCATTGCTCGCAATTGTTCTGGAAAAAGGATCCACACGACGTAAGAAACCCCACTGCCTAAAATATTAGCTAACGAATCAGACCAACTATTCATGTCATGGTACAAATAGATCTGTTTCTCCGGAATGATGGACTATCTTTGTCGTTATTGAGTCTCACGCCAACCAAAGTTTACCTTGTAGTTTGTATGGGCATCTTCGTTAGCGATCTGCTAAGGCACCGAGTGGCTTGTGGCCTAGTTTGCCTACTTGCTACAATGTTAAGTGGTTTAATCTCGCATTGGTTATGGTTACGAAACGGAGACAACCTGCATTACAAAAAGCACGTCCGTACCATGTAATTATATTTGTAAGATACTGCGGCCGGTCAGGAATATGGACGCGACTGTTGTGAAGAATTATAGAGACAAGCTAATGCTAACGGTCAGGTTCGGTTGTTGGTGTTGTAGAGCCAATGCTAAACAAGGTTGCGCACGGAATGTGCATTTTCCTGTGAGTTAAGTAAGAATGCCTTGAACGGTTAGCTCCAATCCCGCGATACAAAGTATTTTGAGTTAAGCCTCAAATGCATCAGTAATGCCTGCAACACTGAGTTTAGAATAAACAAAACAAGGCTTGACCCACCGGAAATAAGGGCGGAAGGAGGCCTACTGGGGTTTTCACAAAACGTTGTTGTAATGACAGGCTCCAGTTCATTAATGGTTGCGGGATCTGAATTAACCTACTGCTTTTTTTAGGTTTGAGTATTTATTATATATATGTTTTTTTAAACCTTATTAACAATAATTTACGATAATGCAACAACATCAAGATAGTTGTGTTTTTTTTTTGGGGGGGGGGGGGGGGTGTCAAGAGTGAAGATGTAATTTGGACATTGTACCATAGTTTGTCAATTATACTCACCAGAAGGGCTCCAGCTATATCAAATATTTTAGTTTTTGGGTATTCAACTGAAAGTTCCATCGAGTAATTGGATAAAGAGTAATTATGAATACACAAGAAAAGTAAGGCTCTCTTGCTTAAAGTTCCCATGCCATCAAATTTACTTTTATGTAAGTCATCTTTGAAGTCCTTTTATCGGGTTTGGATGATCATTTGGGTTGGAATTGGAAATGTCCAGGATGCTGTTTTTTCAAGCTACTCTAGTTTGTCTTTTACACCTGGCAGATGAGGTAGTGTCTTAATGAGAAATCGGGTTACTTGAGACTAGTTGGCAACTTGATGGCGACTCGAGTCTCCACTGGTTGCAGAGACGTCTCCTGGAGACTTGCCAGGTCACCAAGGTGTCGTGGTGAAATCACATGTTCGATTTCATTGGAGACCTTTTGGCAATCCTCTGTATGCTCACTATAGAGAAAAACGTCCCATAGCTTAATGTCACAAAACAGCAAGCAATCGTCACCAAAATTTATATGGACATCTCTACCTATGCCCACTTCGACCTCAGATAATATAAAAAGGATATGAATATTTGAACAAGCGGCCCAATATTTTGGATGTTATGAAGGTTAAAGCGTCTTCCTTATTCGAAGACTTCCTCACATGGTGTTTTTGCTCCACCGGCTGAGCTAGCATGCACGCAACACATGCACACATACACGCACACTATATACAGTCCCCTCCAAAAGTATTGGAACGGCAAGGTCAGTTCCTTTGTTTTTGTTGTACACTGAAGACATTTGGGTTTCAGATCAAAAGATGAATATGAGACAAAAGTTCAGAATTCCAGGTTTTATTTCATGGTATTTATATCGCGACGTGTTAAACAACTCAGGGCAGAGCACCTTTTATTAGAAGCCACCCACTTTTCACGTGAGCAAAAGTATTGGAACATTTGACTGGGTGTTTCTAGTTGCTCAGGTGTTGCATTTTAGATTGATTGCTTAAACATTAGTGTTTGTTTTTGGCTTTGGGTTTCACCTGTGAAAACTGCATATACTGTTAAGCAAACATGAAGACCAGAGAGCTGTCTGTGGGAGAAAAGCAAAGTATTTTGAAGCTGAAAGAAGAGGGTAAATCAATCAGAGCTATTGCACAAACATAGGGCATAGCCAATACAACAATTTGGAATGTCCTAAAAAGAAAGAAACTACTGGCTTACTGAGCAACGGCCATTGAACAGGTCGGCCAAGGGTATCAACAGCAGTTGATAAGTGAAATGTGAGAGCTGTGAAGAAACACCCAAAGACAACAGTCAATGACATCCCTGCAAACCTCCACAGGGCAGGGGTGAAGGTATCACAAGCCACTATTCAAAGAAGACTTCAAGTGAAGAAATATACAGGCCATATCACAAGATGCAAACAACTCTTCAGCAAAACATACGTGCAAATCAGTCGCCTTTCTGTGAAATTCCCCGTTTTGAACTCTAAATAGGGTATTTAGGTGACTTGTAAAGATTCAATGAGTTTTTCCTCAGGGGGGAGGTCCGCCGTCGCTGAAGTCAATAGGCTGTTTCGTACTCTGTGAATGCTGGCAGCTAGATCCATTCCACAGATCCACCATCCATATACAGATGTAATTTCTGAATATTACTCGGACTAATATGCGAGCGCATCGGCCCGAGGACCTGCTTTGGATAAATCACAGGAGTTGAAGAGACCAGAAAAAAAAACACTTCCGCCGCATCTGCTGTTAAGAAGTAACGGTACTTTTACTCCGTTACAATGATCTAAATGTTGCTCGCTACTTTTATTTATCAATTATTGCTTAACTATTTCGTGCGCGAGACTACAACTTCTGCGTTGGACGCTGTTTGCTCCAATCCAATTTAATTTAAGTCTAGTTCACCAATCAAATGACACAAGAAAGTCACATGACCTCACACAAAGTCTTCTATTGGGCATAGGTATTAACACTAGCTAAGCCAGCACGGCTGATCGTCGTGCCTAAGTGGCCACCATTTTGGAAAGGTCGTCGTTTCCCTGAAGTCAACGGCACGCTTCTCTTGTTTACATTTAGATGAACCAAAACAGCAGCTTTCGTGTATTGTAGGATTTGTCTGGCACTGTCTGCCCAAACGTCGATATTTCAGCTCACTTATAACTTTAAAAAACACTGTGCTGTAAATTGCAGATGTGTTGTTGTAGTTTTGACTGTGCATACGCACCCACACACACAGCAACATCAGAATTTGCACGTTCACATTTTATTTTGTAATTTTTTTTATTGATGTTCATGCTGTGGTTAAAAAAAATCTGAAGTTACTCACTATTTACTCAGTACTTGAGTAATTATTTCGCTGTGTACTTTTTACTGTTTCAAGTAATTTTTTTGGAGGACTACTTTTTCCTTTTACTTGAGTCACATTATTGTCAAGTAACAGTACTCTTACTTGAGTACAATGTTTGGCTACTCGACCCACCTCTGGAGCAGACATACTCTATTGCTATTCTTACGTTTAAGCAACATTTTGCTCATCAGATCAGCCAGTGTCGTATTTGTTGCACTGGTCTTTTGTATTTTCGTGTTGAGGTGCTGCGGGTCTTGGCCCTGGTTGTGGTCCCAGCGGAACCGAGAAGCACACATAAGATCGGCGACAAGAGTTGATCCGCTAGTACATCTTGTATTAATTAGGAAACATGGCTAGAATTATCTAATTAGTTTACAGATGTTAATGTTAAATGTATTAAGCGACGGAGCCATGTTAGGGATTATGTCACAACACCGAATGAACTAACTTCAAATTCAGAACTGGACAATAAAAACAGAAAAATATTGCACTGAATATTTTCTTGGAGGATGCATTTGTGATTAGCCTTTGAAATTGGTAATTGGTAATAGTGAAAAATGAAGTGAAACAGGCAATGATCTTAGTCTTTTTGAGAAAGAGAGTGCTTAAAGAGGGACATGCTATTCATGTGGCAGAGCTTTAAGCAGGCATCAGGTGCAGGTGGAGATGGGCATGGCTCAAACTAGAGGCCAGAACAAAAAAGCAAAGAAGTGAGGCAAATTTTATTTTTATTAGACTTTACACTGATTTTATATAATTTAATAAACAAATAAATACTTGAAATTGTGGGCCCTGAATATATAATCTATGCAAGTTTAACTTTTTGAATGGAATTATGGAAATAAACCTTTCCATGATAGTCACATTTTTTGGGGACGGTCTGTCGTTCTGTGTTACTTGACAATAATAAATGCCAAAAGGTTTTTGAATTTGACCGAGATGATGATTACAAGCAGATGTAAACACAACGACTGGGCTGGCCACTTAAATCTATATCACAATAAATACACACTAGATGATCTTCGGGACCTTTGCTTCAAGAAATTTTCTCGATCTGGAGCTCTAAAGATTTTAGCTAAAAGTGCTAGACTTTTCATTATGGTGTCATAGGGCCAAATCGCGGCTTGTGTATTACAATGCCACGAGAAAGTAGTCACACCCCTTCTTTTTCCACATTTTGCTATGTTACAGATAGACTTTACACCGATTTTATCAGCCTTATCGGTATCGGCCGATAATTAGCATTTTATGCTGATCGCTGATCGGCTTTAATGTCGTCATTCGCCGATCCGATCAATGACGTCATTGATCGGCTCCGCAAAAGACATTTACTACGCGTTGCCATCGTGCACAGTATATTTGAATCTAAAAGCTATTTTATTTTTAGCCTTTGGGCGTTGTCCTGTAAATATCTGACGGCCAATAAAGTTATTTAAAAAAAAAAAAAAAACCTCGGCGGTGTGGACCAGACAACACGTAATGCTCGGATCAGACTTAAAGACCAATTTTCTCTTTCCCGATTGCACTATGTCAGACTACTGCAATAAAGTCTTGTATTCCGATACCACCGAATCCTGTTTTCCCGGCTCACTGGGCTTCATCATGTCAACGCAAATGCGACCGGATACACTCGTTACCATGGGATGACGACAATAATGGACCGCGCCGTGTGTTTGTAAGAACAAAATGGGGGGAAACGTGTGGTGGTGGTCACCGGTGCTCAGGAGAGGACGTTCGTTTAAGGCTTGCTTGAGGTATGTTTCCGTATTTTAATACGATACGGCTCGCAAGCAGGCAAAAAAAAACGTTATGTAGCGTAGCAAGCTAGTGGTAGCACGAACGGTTGTACGTAAACATGCCGCCGTTCTGTTGAATTATGCTCTAAAGTTTCGGTGTGGGTGAAGTCCATCCATCCATTTTCTGAGCCGCGGGCGTGCTGGAGCCTATCCCAGCTGTCATCGGGCAGGAGGCGCGGTACACCCTGAACTGGTTGCCAGCCAATCGCAGGGCACATAGGAACAAACAACCATTCGCACTCACAGTCATGCCTACGGGCAATTTAGAGTCTCCAATTAATACATGTTTTTGGGATGTGGGAGGAAACCGGAGTGCCCGGAGAAAACCCACGCAGGCACGGGAGAACATGCAAACTCCACACAGGCGGGGCCGGGGATTGAACCCGGGTCCTCAGAACTGTGAGGCTGACGCTCTAACCAGTTGACCACCGTGCCGCGTGGGTGTCATGTTGTAATGTTGGTTTGACCTGACTGAATAGAAACATGATCTGACGAGAGCAGTAATTTCCAACCTTTATGGAGCCAAGGAACATTTTACAATTAAAAAAATCTCACGGCACACCAACAAACAAAAATGTCACAAAAAGTGGATACATTAATTACTGTATTTATTTCCTGCCATCTAATAGAAGACCATTCATTTGTTCTGTCTGTCACTATGCCTCACTGGCATAAACAGAGGAACAAAGGTACATTATTTACTGTAAATATAATTTTTTGAGCAATTAAGTACACAAGTATATACAGTAAATGAACAGGTCATTTAAATAGACACATTCCTCCATCATGTGATCGGATCGGTGATCGGTTATCGTTTTTTTTAAACTCTTTCATCGGTGATCGGCCCCAAAAATCCTGATCGTGTAAAGCGTAATTTTTAATTTAAATTTGTACATCATGTGCTTGAATGGTGTAAATAAGTTTTTCTTTTTGAACTTTTTTTCCCCCTTATTGTACTCTTCAGAGTCTTCCAGATTGCTTAATTTATGTTAAAATAATAAAATTCCACATTGCTTAATTTATGTTAAAATAATAAACAAATTCTCCGCGAGGTCCGGGCGATCCCCCTAGACCTCCCCTACAATGTTTTTTTTTTGTCACCTTTTTCATGCTTTTGGTGTTTGCATGCCTGGCAAAAAGAACTGGAAGGCAAGATTGGACTTTGCAAAGAAGTACAAATATGAGCCACAAACGTTTTGGAACAACGTTTTATTGACTGATGAGACCATGATTAACCTCTACTAAAGTGATTGAAAGGCCAAAGTATGGTGAAAGAAAGGATCTGCTTATGATCTGAAACATACTTTACAAGCTCATCTGCGAAGTATGGTTGAGCTAATGTCATGGCTTGGGCTTTCATGGCTGCTTCTGGAACAAGCTCACTCCTCTTTATTGATGATGTAACTCATGATGTAGCAGCAGAATGAGTTCTGAAGTCTGCTACAGAAAAATGCATCAAACTAATCGAGAGAAGCTTCATCGTGCAACAAGACAATGACCCAAAACATAACAAAGGACTTCAAGGGGAAAAAGTGCAAGGTCTTAGACGGGCCAAGTCACTCACCAGACCTTAACCCAATAGAACATGCATTTTACCTCCTGAAGGGAGAAACTACCAGAAAAAAACATGAACTGAAAGAGGTTGCAGTACAGGCCTGGCAGAGCATTTCAAATGAAGAATGCAACAGTATGGTGAAGTCAATGGGTTGCAGGCTTGATGCAGTTATTGCAAGTAAGGTGTAGCGTATATGGATTAAATAAAAATGTAATTAATTTAGGAGAAAAGAATGAGCTGGAAGCGAAGCCTGCGTCGCTACCGGTTTATCGTAATTTTAAATTACAGTGTTATAAATCAAGCTATTTTATATTTAAGAGGGGAACCACGTCGATTTTTTATGTGGATACAATTTAGGAAAAACAACGAGAAACCTTTCCATGAGTCTCATAATCTGAAGGTTGCTACACAAACTGATGAATTCTCGACGTCCAGAGTTTTTTTTTTTCTCGAACACAAACACACACAACAATGCAGGTAGTGAATTTTATGGAAAATTCAATAATCAAACATGGGGAATCTATAGGGGAAAAACACGAAACAAAGTACAGACGTACATTGGCAAAGGAAACTGACTTGTGATGTGAGATTGGTAGAATGAGCGTGGAGTGAGTGCATATAGCTGGGGATTCCTGTTCTCGTTAATTTGACATGAAGGACCAGCTAAAACATACTTAATTTTATTTTAATGATTTTCAAATTAAGCGGTCAAGCATTTCAGAATCAGAATCATCTTTATTTGCCAAGTATGTCCAAAACACACAAGGAATTTGTCTCCGGTAGTTGGAGCCGCTCTAGTACAACAGACAGTCAATTTACAGAACACTTTGGAGACATAAAGACATTGACAAAAAACAATTGTGCAAAAAGATGCATAGTCCTCTAGCACTTAGATCAGTTCGAATGACTAATATCGCAATAGTCCGGTGCAATGACCATTGTGCAAAGGGCGCTGAGACTTCAAGGAGTGTATGCGGTTTAAAGTGACGAGTAGTGCGATAATCTGGGACAATGGTTGTGCAAATGTTACGGATACTCCTCAATCAGTGTGCAAATGGAGCAGATGCTACTCTGGCATGAGTGGCCAGTATATGCAAATAGTGCCTCATGGCGAGACATCAACAGCGAGTGCACGAATAATACATAATTGGCCCCACAGAAATGTGACAACGAACTCAAGTAAAAAAATTGCCAGCTTGTTGTAATGGAATTATAGGTTAGCTGTTTAAGAAGTTGATTGCTAGAGGGAAGAAGCTGTTGGAATGTCTACTAGTTCTAGTTTGCATTGATCGGTAGCGCCTACCTGAGGGAAGGAGCTGGAAGAGCTGGTGACCGGGGTGGGGAGGGTTCGAGAGGATTTTGCACGCCCTTGTCTTAGTTCTGGCAGCGTGCAAGTCCTCAAGGGTGGGTAGGGGGGTACCGACAATCCTTTCAGCAGTTTTGATTGTCCGTTGCAGTCGGAGTTTGTCCTTTTTTGTAGCAGCACCAAACCAGACTGTGATGAAGAACACAGGACTGATTCGATGACCGCTGTGTAGAACTGTCTCAGCAGCTCCGGTGGCAGGCCGTGCTTTCTCAGAAGCCGCAGGGAGTACATCCTCTGCTGGGCCTTTTTGAGGACGGAGTTGATGTTGGTCGCCCACTTCAGGTCCTGGGAGATTGTAATTCCCAGGAACTTGAAGGTCTCGACGGTTGACACAAGGCACCTGGACAACGTGAGGGGCAGCTGTGGCGAAGGATGCCTCCTGAAGTCCACGATCATCTCTACAGTCTTGAGCGTGTTCAGCTCCAGGTTGTGTCGGCCGCACCACAGCTCCAGCCTCTCCGCTTCCTGTCGATATGCAGACTCGTCACCGTCCTTGATGAGGCCGATGACAGTGGTGTCATCTGCAAACTTCAGGAGTTTGACAGTCGGGTTCGCTGAGGTGCAGTCGTTCGTGTAGAGCGAGAAGAGCAGCGGATAGAGGACACAACCCTGGGGCGCCCCAGTGCTGATGCTGCGTGTGGATGAGGTGGCCTCCCCCAGCCTGACCTGCTGTGTCCTGCCCGTCAGAAAGCTGTAAATCCACTGGCAGATGGCAGGTGAGACGCTGAGCTGGAGAAGCTTGGATGAAAGGAGTTCAGGGATGATGCTGTTGAACGCTGAGCTGAAGTCCACGAACAGGATCCTCGCGTAGGTCCCTGCACTGTCGAGGTGTTCTAAGATGAAGTGCAGTCCCATGTTGACTGCATCATCCGCAGATCTGTTCGCTTGGTAGGCAAACTGCAGGGGGTCCAGCAGGGGACCTGTGACACTCTTGAGGTGGTCCAGCACGAGACGTTCAAAGGACTTCATGACGACAGATGTCAAAGCGACAGGCCTGTAGTCATTCAGACCCGAGATTGCAGGTTTCTTGGGACTGGAATGATGGTGGAGCGTTTGAAACAGGATGGAACTTCGCACATTTCCAGAGATCTGTTGAAGATCTGAGTGAAGACTGGAGCGAGCTGGTCCGCGCAGACTTTGAGGCAGGATGGGGACACGTGGTCCGGGCCTGCCGCTTTGTTAATCTTTTGTTGTTTGAAGATGCGTCTCACATCCTGTTCATGGATGGTTAACGCAGAGGTCAGAGGTGTGATTGTGGTCGCGGGTGCGGCCGGGTGGGTGTGTGGTGTGAAACTGTCCTTTTCAAATCTGCAGTAGAAGGTATTCAAGTCGTTGGCTAGTGTGCTATTGTTCTCAGCTTGGGGGGATCGTCGCTTGTAATTAGTCAGCGATTGGAATGCATGCCAGACTGATTTAGAGTCGTTTGCCCTAAACTTATTTTCCAACTTTTCTGTATAGATCCTCTTTGCAATGTTTATTTCTTTAGTCAGCTGGTTTCTACCTCGATTATACAGGGCCCTGTCCCCGGTCTGATATGCGTCCGCCTTAGCTTGGCGAAGCTGCTTAAGTTTAGCAGTGAACCACGGCTTATTGTTGTTGAATGTGCGAAATGATTTTGTTGGTACACAGACCTCTTCACAGAAACTGATATAGGATGTGACAGTGTCCGTATATTCATCCAGGCTGCCAGCTGAATTTTCAAAGACACTCCAGTCTGTGCAGTCTAAACAGCTTTGAAGTTCCATCTTGGCTTCATTTGTCCACTTTTTGACTGTTTTCACTGTAGGCTTCGCACATTTAAGTTCTTGCCTGTACGTCGGTATTAAGTGAATTAAGCAGTGATCAGACGAGCCCAGGGCTGCACGAGGTATAGCACGGTATGCGTTTTTTTACCGTAGTCTAGCAGTGGTCTAAAGTATTATTTTCCCTGGTAGGACAGTCGATGTGTTGCTTGTATTTAGGGAGTTCGTGGTTGAGTTTAGCTTTGTTAAAGTCCCCAAGAATAATAAGGGGTGAGTCGGGGTGTTTTTTTTTAATTTCGTTGACTTGATCGGCGAGCGTTAGCAATGCGGCGTTCGTGTTAGCTTGAGGCGTTATATAGACCCCAGCCAGTATGAATGATGCGAACTCATGTGACGAGTCGAATGGTTTACAGTTTAAGAATAGCGACTCCAAATGCGGGCTGCAGTGTGTGCTGAGCACCGTGACGTCCGTACACCATTTTTCGTTGATATAGAGGCATATCCCGCCGCCCTTTGTTTTCCCCGATGATTCCATGTCGCGGTCCGCTCGATGAATGTGGAAGCCGGGGAGCATGACGCCGCCATCGGGTACAGCGTCGCAAAGCCAGGTCTCCGTGAAGCACATGGCCGCGGAACGTCCGAAGTCTTTCCTGGTCTTTAACAGAAGATGAAGCTCGTCCATTTTGTTGGGTAGGGAGCGTACATTTGCGAGGTGGATCGACGGGAACGCCAATCTGTGTCCTCTCTTGGGGAGTTTCACCTGAATGTCGGCTCGCTTCCCTCTGTGGCGCCGCTTCCGTCTCCATGCGCCGAAAACCGCGGACGCCGCTCCGGTGAGTAACTCGGGGAAAAAAAATGAGCGGATATTCGAAAGTCGGTGACAGAAAGTCCGGAGTAGACTCCTTGATGGTTAGCAGGTCTCCCCTTGTGTAAGTGAGTCGTGTAAAGTCTCCAAAGACGGACGAAAAACACAAAAACAAAGACAATACTAGAGAGCGCGTTACCGAGGCGACCACACTGGTAGGCGCCATCTTTGCTCATGCAAATGAAAAGCATTATCGTTAAACAAAACATAACCATAAAGAAATTATGGCTGTTATTCAGTCATCAGTCATATTTGGGGGGGAGGGAAACAAATTATTTTTTAAACCAATTCTGGCAGGGTATATAAACCTTATGAGCACAACTGTACGTACATGCAGTCATACGTACCCCTGTCATATTGGAGAGTGTAGGCTACACATTTTTTATAACCACTGGGTGGCGGTGGCATTTTGGAATGAAAGTGTACAGCTTTTTCATAACCACTAGATGGCGGCATGCATTTATATAATGTGAAAGTTTTTTCATTTTCCCCTATACCTATGTATAATGTGCACTATTGACTTGAAATTTTTTGGGGGTGCATTATACATGAGAAATTACGGTGCATGGATCATTTTACACTTGAAGCTGTGTGAGTCCCAGGATGTACATGTCTGGAAACAATGAGTAGTTCCTGTAATTTATCATCATGGAATACCGCAGTTAGCTGGGATAGGCTCCAGTATACCCTTGACCAGGCGTGGGCAAACTACGGCCCATGGGCCACATCCGGCCCATTGAGCATTTCAATGCGCCCCGCCAAAGATTGGTACAAAATTGCCGAAATCATATCAAAATCATGACTGCATTCATTTGACCATGTCATGTAATGCCCAGTGGTTCCACCAGGTTGTGCTGTAATGCCCAGTGGTTCCACCAGGTTGTGCTGTAATGTCCAGTGGTTCCACCAGGTTGTCCTGTAATGCCCAGTGGTTCCACCAGGTAGTTCAGTAGGTATAGTGATACATTGACTTGACTTTGGCTGTTCTGTTTTTAACTCTGCTACTGCTCAGAACTGTTCAACCATGAGTGGGTCAAAGAAAAGAAAAGTCGACAGTGAGTGCCGAGTGTTTAATATAGAATGGACTACTAAATACTTTTTCACTAAAGTCCGGTCAAAGGCTGTATGTCTAATTTAAGAAACCATTGCGATTTTAGAGGAATATAACATCAGCCGTCACTTTTCTACCAATCAATGCAGGAACTGATGGCTATGGCGCAGGGGTTAAAATCAAGCTTGCAGGCTCAGTAAAACACCTTTATCTGACAAACTGCCATCCAATATTCAGTCACACAAGACCCTGAAACAGCGTCACGGGAGCCCTGAAACAGCGTCACGGGAGCTGCAGATGGAACTGATTGATCTCCAATGTGATACTGTCTTAAAAGAGAAGTTCAACTCTCAAACTGGATGGGTTTTATGCGTCATTAAGCGCAGACAAATTTCCAAAAATCCAGAAGATTGCACAGAGGATGCTGGTGGTGTTTGGCTCTACATGTGTGTGTGAACAGACTTTTAGTGTGATGAACACTAACAAAACATCCCAGCTGAGTGATGAACACCTTAGATGTGTTCTGAGAATTGCCACAAAAAAACACCATACTTTGATGCACTGGCAAAAACCCAGGTGATCAACAAAACAACACTCTTACCATTAAAAGTAAATCCAAGTATTAACACTACAAATGCCTTTATTTTGTTTTGTTTATTTTTTATATGTAATCATCTGGTCCTGGCTTGGCCCGCCTGTCAAATTTTAACGGTCAATGTGGCCCCTGAGCCAAAAAGTTTGCCCGCCCCTGCCCTTGACCCTAGTGAGGATAAGCGGTGTAGCAAATGGATGGATGGAATACAGATACCTGTAATCCTAGACTATATCATCGTTCTTGCTTTGCTGTCCCACTACATTGCAGTTTTGTTATAGTTACTTTATTTTTTATACATTTTGTACAATATTTTTGTGTTATCCATTGCTCTCTCTGAATGTATTGTCTTTAGTTTTTAAGGAAGCTATATTTTCCCAAAAACTATCACCAAAAATGATAGTAGGCTATCGTTAATGTTTTTATACCACAGATATAGTGATATTAGAGCATAATAATGGAAGTATATCCTTTTTAAGAACAATTAATTCGTAGGAATTTATTGAACATTGGAATTGTAATGTAGAATAAAAAATAAAGATTTTAGATAAAGATATAAATATAAATAAAACACAGGCTCTGTTCTGTAAAACTGCACTTGAACAAACATTTAACATTTGCCACAGATTAGCAGATTATACACAGTAAAGTAGGCTTTAGGCAATCAGGATTTTTGGGGCTGATCACCGATCAGCGAGTTTAAAAAACAAAACGATAACCGATCACCAATCCGATCACAAGATGGAGCAGTGTGTCTATTTAAATGACTTGTTCACTTACTGTATTTACTTTTTACTGTATACTGAGTATCTTCAAAAGTATTCTCTATTCAGGTCCTGTATTCTAATCAGTCAGGTCAAACCAACATTACAATATGACAGAAATAATGGGTGCTATTTTACTGTAATTAAATTACTTTATTGTAATTTACAGTACTATGTCCTAAGACACGACAAGGCTCAAAATAAAGTAGCAAAAAATAAAAATAAAAAATCTTCCTCAAATGGCTGGGTGTACAAGTAGACACTGTTTTTTGCTGCACTCTAGAGCACTGTCTTCTTAAAAAAACATACGCCGGATCCATAGCATTGCGTCCTCAGATGCAGATTAATCTTACTTTATGCATCCCTGCTAATTTTTGTGCATCTCAGACGAGGTACGCATATCAAACGAGAGCCCTGTTTATATACTGTCTATAGGCCTATATCAGGTAAATTTCTTTTCACATTGTCTGGAAATGTCTCACAGACATCTTACCGGTGAGAGCGCAAGCAACATTTTGGTCTTCCGGGTCCCCATGTTGCTGCAATTGACCACTCTCTGCGACGTCGCCGCCAGTGAGATCAGAATAATTTTTTTGCCAAGTATATCCAAAAAACACAAGGAATTTGTCTCCGGTAGTTGTAGCCGCTCTTGTGCGACAACAGTCAATTGACAGAGAATGCTTTTGAGACATAAAGACATTGAGAAAAACAGTCACTGAGCAATAAAGTATGCATTACTTTATTATAAGTAATGCATTTACTTACTTACTTATAAGAAGTTATAATACTTCTTATGTACTTACTTTTTATAACTCTTATCTGGCATTACCAGATACGAGTTATCTGGTAATGCTGGTACAATTGTTTTGACAATTGTGCAAAAAGATGCAAAGTCCTCTTGCACTTAGAGCAGTTTGAATGACTAATATAGCAATAGTCCGGTGCAATGACCATTGTGCAAAGGGTGCCGAGACTTCAAGGAGTGTATGCAGTTTAAAGTGACTAGTAGGGCAATAATCTGGGACAATGTCGTTTGTGCAAATGTTGCAGATACTCCTGTCAGTGTGCAAGTGGGCAGATGCTACTCTGGCATGAGTGGCCAGTATTGGTCCACAACAGATATGCAAATAGTGCAGCGTGGTGAGACTACAACGGTGAGTGCACGAGTATGTATGATTGGCCTGACAAAAATGTGACAATAAACGCAAGACAAAAATAAATTGGCAGCATGTTGCAATGGAATTGTAGATTAGCTGTTTAAGAAGTTGATTGCAAGAGGGAAGAAGCTGTTGGAATGTCTGCTAGTTCTAGTTTGCATTGATTGGTAGCGCCTACCTGAGGGAAGGAGCTGGAAGAGCTGTGGAGGGTCCGAGAGGATTTTGCACGCTCTTGTCTTAGTTCTGGCAGCGTGCAAGTCCTCAAGAGTGGGTAGGGGGGTACCGACAATCTTTTCAGCAGTTTTGATTGTCCGTTGCAGTTGGCGTTTGTCCTTTTCTGTAGCAGCACCAAACCAGACTGTGATGGAAGAACACAGGACTGATTCGCTCAGCACACAGTGCAGCCTGCATTTAGAGTTGCTGTTTTTGAACTGTAAGCCATTCTACTCGCCTCGTGAGTTTGCATCATTCATTCTCACCAGTGTCTATATTCCTCCTCAAGCTAACACGAACGACGGGTTGCTAATGCTCGCCGAACATGTAAAATTGAAATTGAAAGCTAAACTGAAATAGAAATTCAAAGCTAAAGTCAACCATGAACTCCCTAAATATAAGCAGCACATCGACTGTCCTACCAGGGAAAATAACATTTTAGACCACTGCTATAGTACGCTAAATAACACATACCGTGCCAAACCTTGTGCAGCACTGGGCTCGTCTAATCACTGCTTAATTCACTTAATACCGACATACAGGGAAGAACTTAAATGCGTGAAGCCTACAGTGAAAACAGTGAAAAAGTGGACCAATGAAGCAAAGATAGAACTTCAAAGCTGTTTAGACTGCACAGACTGGAGTGTCTTTGAAAATTCAGCTGGCAGCCTGGATGAATATACGGACACCCTCACATCCTATATTAGTTTCTGCGAAGATGTGTGTGTAACAACAAAGTCATTTCGCACATTCAATAACAACAAGCCGTGGTTCACTGCCAAACTTAAGCAACTTCACCAAGCTAAGGAAGGCGCATATCAGAGCGGGGACAGGTCCCTGTATAATAGAGCTAGAAACCAGCTGACTAAAGAAATTAACATTGCAAAGAGAAACTATGCAGCAAAGTTGGAAAAACAATTTAGCGCTAACGACTCAAAATCAGTCTGGCATGCATTACAATCGCTGACCAATTACAAGCGACGATCACCCCAAGCTGAGAACAATAGCACACTAGCAAACGACTTGAATACCTTCTACTGCAGATTTGAAAAGGACACTTTCACACCCCACACCCACCCAGCCGCACCACCGACCACAATCACACCTCTGACTTCTGCGTTAACCATCCACGAACAGGATGTGAGACGCAACTTCAAACAACAAATAATTAACAATGCCTCAAAGTCTGCACGGACCAGCTCGCTTCAGCCTTCACACAGATCTTCAATAGATCTCTGGAACTGTGCAAGGTACCATCTTGTTTCAAACGCTCCACCATCATTCCATCATTCTTGAGCTGAACACGCTCAAGACTGTAGAGATGATCGTGGACTTCAGGAAGCATCCTTCGCCACAGCTGCCCCTCACGCTGTCCAGCTGCTTTGTGTCAACCGTCGAGACCTTCAAGTTCTTGGGAATTAGTCTCTCAGGACCTGAAGTGGGCGATCAACATCAACTCCATCCTCAACAAGGCCCAGCAGAGGATGTACTTCCTGCGGCTTCTGAGAAAGCATGGCCTGCCACAGGAGCTGCTGAGGCAGTTCTCCACTTTATTTGAACACGTAATACTTTCGTTTTATTTACTTGCTCTTATTGTGAAATTTACAGCCCTACTTTTATTTAGTAAATGAGAAAACACACAGTTGTGCTCATATGTTTGATTATTCAGGCAGAATTTGTAAGATGGGTACAATCATTTAAAGAAAACATAAAGGGCCAGGGGAAACACATTTTATTTTAATGGGACTCAAATTAATCTGTCAAGCGTTTCAGAAAAGCATTATCATTCAACAAAACATAACCATAAAGAAATTAATGATGGTTGTGGTTCAGTCATCAGTCGTACTTAAAAAAACAATATTTCACATTCTGCCAGGGTATGTAAACTTATGAGCACAACTGTCCATATATGCAGTCATACGTACCACTGTCATATTGGAATCAAAGTGTAGGCTATACCTTTTTCATAACCTCTAGGTGGCGGTAGCATATTAGAATGAAAGTGTACACCTTTTTCATAACATGGTGGTGGCATATTGGAGTTAAAGTTTACAGCTTTTTCATAATCGCTAGATGGTGGCGGCATACATTTATAAAATGTCAGTTTTTTTCCATTTTCCCCTATACCCATGTACGATGCGCACTCTTGACTTTAAAATTTTTTGGGGGGAGGAATAAAATGTGCATTATAGACGATAAATTACGGTAATTAGGACGCACAAGCCAGTGTTTTTGTGGAAAACTGGCGACACCGCCACGGCATTTGTCCGCCGACGCTGAGGAGGACCATTGTTGTAAAACACAACATACTTATAGACTGCATTTGAATGTGCGTTCAGAGTGTATCAGCAACTCCCACGAAACTCATGCGATGAATTTGAGTCTGAAACAAGGGATCAAAGGTTGACATCTATTTGGACCAATCAGACCGAAGCTGTTTTTCATATTTAAATTAGGGAAGTTGAATATCGAATCAGAGCAAAGGTCATTTATTTACATGTTGCGTAATATTGACAAATCCGACCGTTTCAAATGCCAGGCAGAATAGACTTGAATAGCTGGAAAAAGAACATTTTTGGCATTTCCAACTAAAATTATCATGCAAACCAGATAAAAGTAGATCAAAGATGATCAAAATGAATAGTAAAACATACATGGAAGGGGAACTTTTTAAAGAAACAAACAAAAAAACCTTGCAAATAAGTTTTTTTCCAAATTGTTCAGCCCTATTCCTGAGTAATGACTAATTGGCCGCATATCGTTAAAGCTTATCGGCTTAGTTTCCAGTGACGAGGACTGGCTAACTGTGGCTAATGGTTTAGCCACATAAAGACATGTAATAGTGTGGCTTGGAGATTTTTATACTGTTTAGTAGGGTTGGGCATCTTTTGAATTTGAGTGATTCCGGTCCCGATTCCAAATGATTCTCTATTCCGATTCTTTTGGGGGACCGGGTCAAAAATGTTTACATGGCTTACATAAAGGGAGTCCAAATTATGAACATCCATTTACTTAGCAGCCTGCAGCATAAACTAAAATGAACATTGTACTCTGGGTTCTTTATAACCAATATCAATATCAAACCTATGAACTAAAAGGCAATTAGTGTGGAACTAACCATCCATCCATCCATCCATTTTCTGAGCCGCTTCTCCTCACTAGGTTCGCGGGCGTGCTGGAGCCTATCCCAGCTGTCATCGGGCAGGAGGCAGGGTACACCCTGAACTGGTTGCCAGCCAATCGCAGTGGAACTAACCAAAATGACTTAATATTCATTAATTAATGTTTCAGCTAAAAGTTTAATGTAGCATTGCTAAAATAGTTATTTACGACTGTTTTCTCATGCCAAATGGTTTATATGTGCAACTTGACTTCCTATTTGAGGCATACAGCCTTTTATTTTGAAGTGTTTGCTCAGCATTTTGGCACGAAAAATAACCTCACGCGTAAAAACGAAAGTAAAACGAAAAAGAGTAAAAAATGGAACCAAATGCTCTTTAAAACGTTGATTCCTTTACCTACCCACAGACACAAGGTTCGTGTTTGTGATACTGTGAGACGTTTTTGTGAATTTTGTCCCAATTCTTTGTGATGAAAAGTTGCTTGTTTGGTGAAGTTTTAGCTCAATGTTAAGCATATAAGCATTCAATTTTTTTTTTGAATATTGTTAAAAGAAAAGGTGATGTAACACAGTGGTAAACATGACTCTGTCCCAGCTTTTTTTGGAACCTGTTCCTGCCATAAAATTCTAAGTTAATTATTATTTGCTAAAAACAATAAAGTTTATCAGTTTCTTCTTCTTCTTCTTTTCCTTTCGGCTTGTCCCGTTAGGGGTCGCCACAGCGCGTCATCCTTTTCCATGAGAGCCTATCTCCTGCATCCTCCTCTCGAACACCAACTGCCATCATGTCTTCCCTCACGACATCCATCAACCTTCTCTTTGGTCTTCCTCTAGCTCTCTTGCCTGGCAGCTCCATCCTCATCATCCTTCTACCAATATACTCACTCTCTCTCCTCTGGACGTGTCCAAACCATTGAAGTCTGCTCTCTCTAGCTTTGTCTCCAAAACATCGAACCTTGGCTGTCCCTCTGATGAGCTCATTTCTAATTTTATCCAACCTGGTCACTCCGAGAGCGAACCTCAACATCTTCATTTCCGCCACCTCCAGCTCTGCTTCCTGTTTTCTCTTCAGTGCCACTGTCTCTAATCCATACATCATGGCTGGCCTCACCACTGTTTTATAAACTTTGCCCTTCATCCTAGCAGAGACTCTTCTGTCACATAACACACCTGACACCTTCCTCCACCCGTTCCAACCTGCTTGGACCCGTTTCTTCACTTCCTGACCACACTCACCATTGCTCTGGACGGTTGACCCCAAGTATTTAAAGTCCTCTACCTTTGCCATCTCTTCTCCCTGTAGCCTCATTCTTCCCCCACCACCCCTCTCATTCATGCACATATATTCTGTTTTACTTCGGCTAATCTTCATTCCTCTTCTTTCCAGTGCATGCCTCCATCTTTCTAACTGTTCCTCCAGCTGCTCCCTGCTTTCACTGCAGATCACAATGTCATCTGCAAACATCATGGTCCACGGGGATTCCAGTCTAACCTCATCTGTCAGCCTATCCATCACCACTGCAAAAAGGAAGGGGCTCAGGGCTGATCCCTGATGCAGTCCCACGTCCACCTTAAATTCTTCTGTCACACCGACAGCACACAAAGTTTATCAGTTTGAACATTAAATATCTTTGTAGTGTATTCAATTAAATATAGGTTGAACATGATTTGCAAATCATTGTATTCCGTTTTTATTTGTTTAACACAACGTCCCGACTTCATTGGAATTGGGGTTGTACATGGTAAATATATGTAGAAACGTGACAAGATTTGCCAAAAATGACTCTGGAAAAATGCTGAGTCTGGTTGTTACGGCCACTTCAACCTACGTACAGCACAGCAAGAAATGAGAGAAATTTCCTTTTTGGGGAACGCTTTTGTGTGATATCCCCTATAGAAAATCTGGTTTAAAAAAAAAAAAAAAAAAAAAAAGCTTTCATATTAGAGTAAAACTTTAAATTTTTCTTAGCATGCCTCCTTGACCATCTCATTTTGTCTGCTACTTGAGGAACCCCTTCTCTGATAGGCTGACAAGTTTCAGTAAAAAATATCCACCAGTGACGCGTATGGGTCAAATATTTAGTCATATTTCTAAGAGCGTCATTTGCCCTAAAAATATGAGGTGAGAAGAACAATCTTGGTAGGAGAATGTCATGTACTTACCGTATTTCCACGACCATAAGGCGCACTTAAAAGTCTTAATTTTTTTCCAAAATTGACGGGGCGCCTTATGTATGCACAGAGTTCCAAAATCTGTAAATGTTGTGTGGCTTCGATGAGCCCTCCGCTTGACTGACTGGGAGCATTTCCTGCCGACACGCTGCTTTTATAGAGGAAAGGCGGACGTGACTGAGGACAGCATGCGGACGTAAAGGGGGAAGGGTGCACATGACAGAGGACGGTAAAGGCACACACCCAGTAGGTATATAGCGCCAGTATGTGCATTGTGCAAAACATCGGTTTGGCTAAGGATGCCCGAAAATGGCACCTACGAAGAGACACGCTTAGGAAGCACAGTTTAAACTGCAAGCTATCGGTTACGCGGAGGAACATGGGAATCGAGCAGCCGCAAGAGAATTCAAGATCAACGAATCCATGGTTCGCAAGTGGAGGAAGCAGGAAAATGAGCTTTGCCATGACAAGAAGACAAAGCTGAGTTTCCGTGGAAACTAGGCGAGATGGACAAAGAACAAAGAACAGCCGGGAGAAGCGTCTCTACAGTCACCATTCGACTGAGTGCAATAACTCTGAGCCTGCCATCATTCCGGGAGGCTTGACGAAGGAACTCCCAACTGCTGGACATCGGTTAAACAGGGCGTTCAAAGTGAAGTTGCGAGCTGCGTGGGAGCGATGGATGACAGATGGCGAACACAGCTTTACTAAGACGAGAAGGCAGCGCCGGGCGAGTTACGCCACAATTTGTGAATGGATTGTGGATGCTTGGAATCGGTGACAAAGCACAGCCTTGGCGGAGTCCATCCCTCACCGGGAACGAGTCCGACTTACTGCCCTATATGCGGACCAAGCTCTGACTCCGGTCGTAATAAAGTACAGAACAGCCTGTATCAGTCCACAAAACACATGTAGACTGGTTGGGCGAAATCCTATGCACCCTCGAGGACCCTGCCGAGGGTGTAGAGCTGGTCCACTGTTCCACGGCCAGAACGAAAACCACACTGCTCCTCCTGAATCTCAGATTCGACTTCCTGACAGACCCTCCTCTCCAGCACCCCTGAATAGACCTTACCAGGGAGGCTGAGGAGTGTGATTTCCCCCTGTAGTTTGAACACACCCTACGGTCCCCCTTCATAAAAAGGGGGACCACCACCCCAGTCTGCCAATCCAGAGGCACTGTCCCCGATATCCACGTGATGTTGCAGAGGCGTGTCAACCAGGACAGCCCCACAACATCCAGAGCCTTTAGGAACTCCGGGCGAATCTCATCCACCCCCGGGGCCTTGCCACCGAGGAGCTTTTTAAGCACCTCAACCCCAGAGATAGAAGCGCCCGCCTCAGAGAACCCAGATTCTGCTTCCTCATTGGAAGGCGTGTTGGTGTAATTGAGGAGGTCTTCGAATTATTCTCCCCACCGACTCACAAAGTCCCGAGTCGAGGTCAGCAGCGCCCCATCCCCAGTATACACACTGTTGGTGGTGCACTGCTTTCCTGTCCTGAGATGCCGGATGGTGAACCAGAATTTCCTCGAAGCCATCCGGATGCCTTTCTCCATGGCCTCACCAAACTCCTCCCATACCCGCGTTCTTGTTTCAGCGACGACCAAAGCTGCATTCCGCTTGGCCAGCTGGCACCCATCTGCTGCCTCAGGAGTCCCACAGGCCAAAAAAGCCCAATAGGACTCTTTCTTCAGCTTGACGGCATCCCTCACCGTTGGTGTCCACCAACGGGTTCGGGGATTGCCGCCACGACAGGCACCGACCACCTTACGGCCACAGCTCTGGTCGGCCGCCTCAGCAATGGAGGCGCGGAACATGGTCCACTCGGACTCGATGACCCCCGCCTCCCCCGGAACATGAGTAAAGTTCTGTTGAAACTCCTGACAGAGGATTCTGCCAGACGTTCCCAGCAGACCCTCACAATACGTTTGGGCCTGCCACGTAGGACCGGCATCTTCCCCCACCATCGGAGCCAACTCACCATCAGGTGGTGATCAGTTGACAGCTTGCCCCTCTCTTCACCCGAGTGTCCAAGACATGAGGCCGCAAGTCCGATGACACGACCACAAAGTCGCTCATCGAACTGCGACCTAGGGTGTCCTGGTGCCAAGTATACGTGTGGACACCCTTATATTTGAACATGGTGTTTGTTATGGACAATCCGTGATGAGCACAGAAGTCCAATAACAGAACACCGCTCGGGTTCTGATCGGGGGGGCCGTTCCTCCCAATGATACCCTTCCAGGTCTTACTGTCATTGCCGACGTGAGCATTGAAGGCCCCCAACAGAACGATGGAGTCCCCAGCGGGAGCGCTCTCCAGCACCCCCTCCAAGGACTCCAAGAAGGGTGGGAATTCTGAACTGCTGTTTGGTGCATAGGCACAAACAACAGTCAGGACCCGTCCCCCCCCACCCGAAGGCGGAGGGAGGCTACCCTCTCGTCCACCGGGGTGAACCCCAACGTACAGGCGCTGAGCCGGGGGGCAATGAGTATACCCACACCTGCTTGGCACCCCACCGTGGGCAACTCCAGAGTGGAAGAGAGTCCAACCCCCCTCGAGAGGACTGGTACCAGAGCCCAAGCTGTGTGTGGTGGCGAGTTCGACTATATCTAGTCGGAACTTCTCAACCTCACACACCAGCTCGGGCTCCTTCCCGGCCAGAGAGGTGACATTCCACGTCCTTTGAGCCAGCTTCTGTAGCCGGGGATCGGATCGCCAAGGTCCCTGCCTTCGGCCCATATAAATGACTTATACTTGCGAATATACACTATCTTTTCTGTTCTTCTTCCCAGGCTACGCCTGTCTAAATCTCACACAGCCTTCTTTATTTATTTTTTTGATATGCAGGCATTCTATCTTTATAAAAATATATCAATTCACCCTTTTGACATGACTTGTCATGTCAACCAAATCTGGAGTGGTATTCATCCAGCTGATGCCGCACCAGGGAAGCGAGTAGAGGAATGTGGTGGAGGCGGCCACATGAGGAACCCCGATGTGAGGAACCCTTCGCCTTGACAGCCCTGATGTGAGGTTAGCAGCACGATAACAGCCAAAAAGCAGTCAATGGGGCACCGTAAGTGTGTGTGCACCTGAGAAGAGGAAGAGGACAACATTATAAGTCAACCATAAACACAATTATGAGCAAGTAATGTATCGTATAACATTGTACAAGGAAAGGCAACTGCAAGTGCAGGGGTGAAAACCGGGGTGGCAGATTTCAACAATACTCCTGGACAGACCCTCTCTGCCTTGCGGCCAAACTGAACACAATTCCCATTTAAAAATGAATGATACAAGCATACAAACGAGCTGCAATGACTAAGCTAACAAAATTAAGCTGAGCTATGGTGTCGCCAGTGCTGTCGTCATCCTCATTATCGGCAGAAGGAACGGTGAACAAGATGGGTGAGTTGGGTGCGGTGTCGGATTCGTAGTGGTAATTGGGGGAGCCGAGGAGGGGCATCTGGTCGGCAGGAGGTGTGGACCCGAAAGCTTGGTGTCCAAAGCAGTGGTTATGCATTACAAACACAGGTGTCTAATACATGGAATGCAGCAACAGCAGCAAAGCATAAGCAGGACTACGGCTGTATCAGAGATTTGAAAATAGAGACTATCAAATTCTTCCATTTACCAAAAGTGGCGTGTATCCAATCTTCTAATGGGTTATGCCTGAATGTTCCTTCATTTCAATTGATAGGGCTCGCAAGCCATTCAGGGCCTAAGTGAAGGAGCCATCTGGACCCATCAAGTATGGGGGGGGCGACTTTAGCACATAAGCCCCCTTCCTCCGCCAGTAGATAAGTTAACGAAAATATGGTGTTTGCATGTCTGTTTCTTTTTAAAAAAAAAAAAAAAAAAGGCCTTTTTAAATAAACATCCATCTAGAACAAAATAAAGAGGAACAAAAAGTATAAAAGCCTGAATCCTTCCTGGAAAAGATTGCCACCTGGACATTATTGGTCCAATTGGTTGAAATTTAGAGTAAATGTGCTCTGTTCATACATTAATTAATTAATTTGAAATTTTCCATATTCCTTCCACTCTCGTGGTAATCTTTTCAAGGAATGAATCATGCTTGTCATGAACAGCATATCGTTGCAGTGAGGCCACGGTGGATTAATGTTTGTACGCTCCTTCTCATTTCTTCTGCTCTGTTTACATTTTGTAATATAAAGCAGTAAAGGTTATATTTTTTAATTATATCTATAATTTTATTTTGGGTGCCTTTCATGTCACTTAATGTCACCTACACTGGGTTAAAAAAACAATATAAAATACATTAACAATAAGACAACAACATAGTACACAAGAATCAATAATAGTTAAACCCAAAACATTTATGACTATAACCTAAAATATTGAATTTAAAGCCCAGAAAAAAAACAAAAGAAACACGACAAAAATAAAAAGAATTGACCCAAAAGGAAAAGTATAGAATACAGTACTAGTCATTGTGAAAAGCACATACCACGATTGCATATAAAGGTAGTACACTTGTACCCAATATAATTGTATCGAAATGTTTTATGTACATACCCCCAGGCAATCTTTGAGGTGGGGAAGAGGCAGCAGCATCCTGTTCTCCTTGACCCTCCTCCTGTTCCACCTCATCTGTCCGATAAAGTTCATCTGTAAATAGAAATACATAGTGTGTGGTTGTGATAAAGCGCTGGCTAATGCTATTGCTATCTTGGATCACAGTTCAGCAGCTGTAAACAAGTAAATTAATAAATATACTTACCAGGTATGCCAGCTTTCTTCCTTCACGATTTTCCAATCCTGCTCCTTTCTTGCGCAGTCCCGGTCATAACATGTCGTGTCAAACAGCTCAGGGTGTCCACAGACTGCAACAATCACCACCTCCATTTTCCTCTACTCAACAAGTGTACAGGACATGGTCTGTGACGTAGTCCATTCTCAATGCTGATTGGCTGTCACGATGCGAATGTGGTTTGTTGTGCAGCTCTGCCAGCTTCAAGCGAACGGGCAAAGGAGACAGATTTTCGCGCTGCATCAAACGCATCATACACACTGCCCGCAACGGATTGACGTCTATCTGCGAGAACTGCATTAACTTTCTATGTAATCACGCCGCATGCAACGCCCAAAACGTATCCGACGGGAACGAACCATTAGACTGGCCAAGTCAATCACTGGACCTTAACCCAATAGAGCATGCATTTTACCTCCTGTAGAGGAGACTGAAGGGAGAAACACCCAGAAACAAACAAGAACTGAAAGAGGCTGCAGTAAAGGCCTGGAAAAGCATTTCAAATGAAGAATGCAACAGTCTGGTGAAGTCAATGGGCCGCAGGCTTGATGCAGTTATTGCAAGTAAGGGTTATGCCACCAAATATTTAAATGTTATTCACTAAGTTAATTTAATCATGTCTCTTCCAATACTTTTCCTCACTTGAGAACAAAAGCTGCGCTGTCCTGAGTTCTTTAACACATCTTGATGTAAATACCATGAAAGAAAAGCTGGAATTCTCAACTTTTGTCACATATTCATCTTTTGATCTGAAACCCAAATGTCTTCAGTATACAACAAAACAAAGGAATTGACCTTGCCTTTCCAATACTTTTGGAGGGTCTGTATGTCAAGACATATAATAATTAATAAGACTGACCTGGGAAACTCCAGGTTTTTCCGCGCCTTCAATATAGCTGAAAACCGGACCCTCCCACAGTGTTTTCACCCCATCTGGTGGTGCCCTTTTTTTTTTTTTTTTTGTCTTATTTTGGCTACCATCTAAAACCACAAATAATGAAAATATACTCCTTGCTAATATTTCCGCATAAAAATGTCAAATCGTATTGAGTATATCCAATTAATCAGACAGTTTATTATGGCAGGATTAATTACTTACGTATTACTGAACGGACAATAACACCGACCAAACGGAACAAAATTGTTCTTACCTTAGCCGACTGGCTGGCTGGGTGGATCGTCCGTCCAGTTCTTCGCAAGGAGATGGGAGTGGAGGATCCGTCTGGAACTCAACGGTTACTTCTCTCACATCCCACTTCTGACACTATCTGTTGAAGCTGGTGAAAAATATTAGCAAAAAGTATATATACCAACCATTTGTGAGTTCTTTTATGTGAGAAAAGACCACTGACGTTCCTGGAGACCAAATGGACAGCTGCCTGTCGTTAATTGGCAAGGACTAACAACGCGTTGGAGACAGTTTCCCAAGCTGTGCGACGAATGGCCTCTTTATGCTCCCATGCTCCCACACGGCACAAATTGTTGCCGCGTGCAGAATGTCGTGGTGGTGATCTCTCGTGATTGGTCCGTTTTAGTCTCATGCTGTGATGACGTACTCAGCTTTCCCCTTGGTTCCTCAATACCGTCCTCCCGAGTTTCATTTAGTGGCCACACATACCGCCTACGCTGCCGCCGCCTTGGTCGATTTTGCAATATAATTAAACGCATCATCTGGCCATCTAGGTCCATTTGTTCTCGCAGGCACTGGTCCACAGTCGCCATTGTTGCTTTGTTCCGGAAAGTAAAAACGGCTACCGGAATTGGCCATAAAATGCACAGGAAACTCCACTCTGTGGTGTCCTTGCCAATACCACCCGTAGCGACACCCCCGACTTGGAGAAGAACTGCATCACATTTTCAAAATACACGTGAGTTGCGCGCGAGTATAAAGGCAAACTGCGTGCGGGATAGCCGCGTTGATGTCAGTGCGGTTGCTACCCGCGCGAGTACAA